>NC_061512.1:58618813-58918813 GCF_022539505.1 Lolium rigidum | reverse complement strand
CAAAGGCCACCATTGCTTGATCTATTGCTTGGAGAATACTTATATATGATAAACAAACACAAATGCATCAAAGAAACTAGAATCAAATCCAAGAAAATCTCAAAACCAACATACATGTGATAATGGTCAATTTTGGATTTTATAAAATGTTCACTACTTTACCCCCTGGTTTTGACTTTTCTTCAAACCAAACTTGGTCAACCATTGCCATGTCATCCAAAACCTTGTCAAAGTGAACAATTTTCATGTTGACCACCATACCTAACTTTGACCAGGTTTACCAGTAGAGATGTGACAAGTGGAGACTTTGAAATTATGAGAAGATCATACCAAATTTGAAACTTTGCAAAACAACTCCAAAATGAACACCACCACCACCAATCTTTCACATTAATTATATAATTGAGCTCCACCAAAAATAATTCCAAAATTCGACCAAAACCTTCATGCGGCCATTTCATCAAACAGGTGGCAGGCAAAAATCTGATTTTGGCATACACTCTTTTACACACTGGTTTTTAGCCTCCACCACTTTAACTTGGTGATCATCAACCTTCATGTACCTCTTCTGCATCATCCCAGCCAATTTGCTCTGTTTAAAGTGGAGACATGATCACTTTTGCAACCAGGCGATGTACCATGCCGGCCACCCATGCCACTCATCTCTCTGGCTCTCCCCTCTCTCTTTCACCATGTCTCAGAGCTTCTCTGGATCACAAGGACACCGCCAGTACACTTTCCAGCTAAAGGCTCGCACGGCATTGGCCACCAGACGCTCGCCCAGACACGCCCAAAACGTGCCAGGCACGCGGTGAGCACGCCCAGACAGCGCCCTGGGACGCGCCAGAGCGCCAAGCGCTCAAGCTCCCTCCAGCTCCTCTGCAAAGCCTACCACTGCGTCGAGCATCGCCGCAGCACCCTCTAGCCCGTAGACACCCTCAAGTGCACACGCCCACGCCGTCGCCGCCATGCGCATCCCCTTTCTGCCGCGCACGCTGTGGCAGAACACGCATGCGCCCGAGCCACTCCATCACGCCCTGGCCGCGCTAGCTGTACCTTGAGCATCACCGTGATTCCACCTACACATAGCCGTCCTCGCCTTGCCCTTTGGCACACCAGAAACGCCGCGCCATGGACGCTCCTCCACAGCACCCACGGCACCCTCGCCCTCCTATAAAAGGAGCACCTCCTCGACCAAATCCTTCACACCATCTTGCTCCCCTCTCACCACTGAGTCTTCCAGCACCACTAGCTCATCCAATTAGCGCCGGAGCCGCCCCAATTTGAAGCTCGGAGCCGCCGGAGCCCGCAGATCGCCGTCGCCGATTCACGCCGCCCCGAGCCTCGCCACCGGTACCAGTCGATCCCTCGTCGTCGACAACGCCGCCTCGCACTCACCAGAACCCCGCGTGAACCTCCGTCGCGCCGCCGACCCCCTACCTCCGTCGCCAGCACGCCCTCCTCTCGCCGGAGAAGAAGCACTCCCTCAGCCGTGCGATCGTCGTCTGATCCGACGGTCGTCATTGCGTACCGTTTCGGTAAGGAAATGACCCACTGACGTATGGGACCCCATGTCAGCAGGCCCAAACCGTTACTGGGCCAGTTTCGCAGTTTAAACCATTTTGGCCCAGTTAGTTTCCCGCCTAGCCCATCCAGCTTAATTCAAATTAAATCGTTTCAGCAATTATTCAATTCTGGTCTGTGCTATAAATTGAATAGTTCAAAATATACAAATCCAAATTTAGTGAATCAAATTGTTCCAGAAAACCTATGAAATTATATACGCAATGCCACTGGTCTCACTTGCATATTGTTAGTAGAATTCAAATAGCAAAAATGACAAGTCAGGGCCTTTTCTAACTTCAAATAATTATTAAAAATTATCTATAATTGATTTTGAGTTGATTCCAACTCTCATAAATTACAATTGATGTCCTTTAATTTATTATGCAATAATATAGCCAAGTTGTTTGCATGATCATGTACTGGATCAAAGTAATGGCTATGTAGCCATTTCTAGTGCATTTAAATTTTGAATTTAAATCTTATGAGAGCTACTCTCTCATTTAAATATTGATCCTAAGTACTACAATAAGATGAAATGACCTTAGGCTAATAAACCTCTGATTGTTGTTACTTAGAAATTTTTAAACCATTTAAACGTTATTTTTAAATTGTGGAGGTGTAGCACCTCATTTAAATTATCACTCCCTCATAATAGATATGAAAGGTTGACCTTGGTCAACTTATATTTCATACCTTATTATTATGTGTGGAGATTAAATCTTGAAAGAATTCAATGAGAGGAAATTATTTCTCCAAACCAAAGAGAAACCCTAATTACAACTTTCAATAAGAGGAAATTATTTTCCTAATGTTAAATAAAGAAACCCTAGCATAAATTGTGAATAAATTGTTAAGTAGTGATGCTAGATCATTTGGGTGAGCCATTAAGGCTAATTAAGATTACTTAAGTGTTGTTTGGTGATTGTATCCTCGTATTCGTTTATAGACGCTAGTACCGGAGACTATCAAGAGGAAGAGGTCTTCTACCAAGAGGAAGAGCAAGAGAACTTTGATCACATCACCAATCAAGGCAAGCTAGACTAATGCAAGTTATAATGTTGCAAGCTAATATTCATGCAAGATACCCTAAGGCAAAGCTCTACAAGAGCAAGGCCTCATCCCCATTTAATTTATGCTTAATGATCCTATCCCAAGTTTTTACCTTACAAGTTTTTGACTTTGGTTTATCAAAGCTTACTTTTTGATTCATGATTCACTCGGGTTTAGATATAGAGTAGAACAAGAGCATCAAAGTTAGCCTAGAGCAAGACAAGCTAGTTAGCACCCCTCATGACTAGTTGCTAGTGCTAAACAAATAAAATTGACTACTCTAGATGGGAACATGTGAAATGAAATGACTTTGAAAACCTTGGAATGATGATTCATTCTATTGAAAGATTTTGAAGGTGAATATGACTTGTGAATGACTTGGTGAATTTTACAAAAACTGATGGTTGGGTTCGGATGCGATACCATTCCAATTTGAAAGTACCCCCACAATACCCAACATGGGTAAGGGCTTAACTAGAAATTTATGTGCTTTAGTATGGGTTCCCTCTAAACAAGCGTCATCGGGGTTAGGCCGAAAGCTGCCTGTACAACAAAAGAAATGATGTGATATGACGTGAATGAGGTGAATGTCCGGCCCAAGCCCTGTGCAGTTCCAAGGCTGACAGTCTGTCTTCACAGGGAGGCCAAGCTCATGGGGAGAGGTGCCTCTACTAGAGTATGTAAGTGAAAGGTTATGGTTGGTAGTCCGCATACGGAGTATGATAAATCAGGGCCAGTTAACCCTGACGGATTATTGCAAATGTTGTGGCACAAGTGTACGACCTCTGCAGAGTGTAGAACTATTCGAATAGCCGTGTCCACGGTTATGGACGGTTGGAAAGGCCATACTTGTTCCGTCATCAGACCATTTTCAAAAATGTGACACATGACTTGTGATTTGATTTTGAAAGGTGAATGGTGAACTTTGAATTGAATCACAACAGAGTTGTGGGAATGACACTAATGTTCCCACTTGAGTTAGTCTAGTGATTCAAGCATCTTTACTAAATGTTTATGAAATAAACTTGGCTTTATGCAAATAAACCTAGAGCTTAGTATCCCCTTACTAAAATTGATAGTGCTGACACTAGTATTAGTTTGCGAGTACTTTAAAGTACTCATGGCTTTGTCCCTGGCTATTCAAATGGCCAGACTTTGAAGGAGAACAACAGTATGAGGAAGATGGACAGGAGGACGTCTACGACAACTAGGACCGCTCCTGACGTCAAGCGTTGGCCTGTGGATTAGATAGCCACTACTACTTCGCTTCCGCTATTTGTGATGTTCGTTGATCAATAGATCAACTACTTTTGTAATATTGGATCATGTGATCTACCTTTGTAAGACGATTATGTGTTGTAATAAATGATGACTCTATGATATTCAACTATTATGTCTCGCAACAACAATATTCCTGGGATTGCGATGTATGGCATAATAGGCATTCGGACTTAAAAATCCGGGTGTTTACAGGCAGCCACCTCATCTGCGGTACGGCGACATCAACAACTAAGGCTGACTAACTTACTTAACCAGGCCAGTGCCCATATAGCATGTGGTTGTACGGTTGTCACAATCTTCAAATCCAAGACGTATTAGGACCCTTATGCGGCACGAACGACGGATTGCTAGCTCCAACTTGTGAAGGGCAGCCAATCGCTCCTTCAACATTTGATTCAGCTGTCGCCCGCGCCATATTTAGATGGTAAGTTTCACCCAGAGTAGAAGAGAGAGTAGAGGAAGCAACGATGGCTAAGCAGCCTAGCTCAACGAGCTCAACAACTTTCAAAAGGGTATGTTTGACCCGAAGGTCGATCAATTCCTCCAAAGAGGCAATAGGAAGTATCCTAATGATTATTTAGCGTGCTAAGCATCTCTACTCTATCGGGATTATTATATAATCTCTACTCGGGGTATCAAGTAAGAGGCGACAAGCGAATCAAGGTTGGTGTGTCAATCGACACGCTAGCTACTCGGAATAAAATAGCATATATATTTGTAAAACATAAAATAGCATGCAATTTGTAAAAGTGGGATAAATATGATGAGAGGGCATGCCTTCGTTGGTGAATCCTTTGTCTTTCTCAATAACCTGATTATGTCCACGTCCAACCTCGTCACTCCCTACTCGTCGTAACGATAGCAAACAGCAACAAAATAAATACCGAAACGATAATCACCAAAAGCGAATGAAATACAAATAAGAATGAATGGGTGGATAGATGTCGAATAGGATGGGACAACTTGGATGGAATTGAGAAAGTGAGTTGTGTAACTCGAATAAGAATCAAATAGCATAGGATAGATTATCGGGATAGAGATCAATGATTAGATATAAACGGATGCTTGTTATAACTAGGTAACTACATATCGATGATCTAAGGGTTACTTTATAGTTGGTAACCGCCACGTTACATAGTGAACCCGCACTACACAGTATTGCATAACTAGACAACTATGAAACTTGTAAGTAAAACATACAAATAAACCATACCATACTAGTTTTCTATAATCAAACAATACCTATCATGCATACTAGTGATATAAACAATAGCAAAGATTATCTAACATGTCATCACAAACATATAAGCAAGACAAAGGCTAAGATAAATATACATCATAAAACAACAAGAAATTCAAGCTAAAGCTAATACTATGAATTGCATCACGCTAGTGTACCATAGATGTACACCACAACACAGCGGGGTAATACCAATAATAAAATACTACTAACATGAAACACAAACTAGCCAAAGCATTATATGGTCTACCACGAAATCTGACAAACATCTCATAAGCTAATATACATGTATGAGATAACAATTAAATCTATATATAGTTAAACAAGAGCAAGACATGTTATTATCTATTCGATAGGTAAATATATGCTAGCATACATGAAGACACCACAATATATAGTATGCATTACTATATATGAAAATAAGCTATTATCTATGTATATAACACAAATGATCGATCAATGGAGTATCACATGAACAACATATATATAACTATAATATAGACCAAGCATGATCATGCACACTACTATAACAATAAGCTACTAAAATAAATAGAATCAATCATATTATATAACACACAATACACAAGATACTATGGTAGCTAGGCATGAATGATAAACCAGTTAAAGAACGCATATGTAGTAACACAGACAAGTAGCTATCTATGGTAATATTACACCAAATAAGTGCATGCATGAGCTACAAATTAAACAAGACCAACCAAACAATGTCATAGTCTAATATGAAAATGTAGGCTACTAAATAAGTAATCAAATAATGTACACTCATATAGTATGAGAAACAACAACAAGAACAATTCATGTCACGACATAACAATACCATAATATTTCATGAAATACTAAGCATGAATTATAACATAGAACATTATTAGGACAAGCATGCATAGCTCACAACAATTATAACTATAAATAAATATGGATGAAACTAGAGCATGATAATCAATCACGTTAACAATTTCATACAATGGTAACCAACAAACTATCATGCTATTGATCATGTAAAAATGACGAAATAACCTTCTAGGTAATAAATCAATATCTAGTATTAATAAACTACTATTTCCACAACTCAAATGCTATTTAAAGATAACCAATCGATATGAAATAATTCTACAATCTACTAAAGAGCACTAGTTAATTAGAACTAGAAAAGATGCACGATAAAGCACTACTTAAATCTAGCAAATTACACCTAGAGCTAAGCATGTGTTGTCAATGTACATACTATGATCAAACTAGACAGTCACGGAGAAATAGCTAGCAGCACTAGCAATATATTTGATAAAACATGATTACACGTACACCTATAGTTAAGCATGTGAAATCCTTTGTAACTACTATGATCGAACAAGACATCCATAAGCAAGTAAATAATGATATGCATCCAATGAACAAGCGCAGAAAATTATACCAATGATCTAGCAAGTTGCAGACTACCATGGAAACAATGGAAAACATATGAACGGTCCACACATACCTGCATGCATTCCTATAATTCGAAATCAACCCATTAACTACGAAAATTAATACCACTACTGGGTTTCTAAGATCATTTGATACGCTTTCTATGTTGGGCTTGTGTGGATTCGAGTTGTGCAAGGTGCTAGAACGCTGATGCCATCGGATGGCATTCGGTTCGCCGGCGACTCGACAAATGGTAAAACTACGGCTGGAAACCATGTCTAGGAGGTAGCTCTATGGATGGGGATCGCGTTCCGAGCAAAAGAAACGGTTGGTTCTCACCGAGTTCGTCGCAGTTTGAGGTAGACGTCGGTGGCCGGAGTCGATCGCGTTGCCGGAGGTGTTGTCGGTGATCAACGGTTCGCCTTCTCCTTCCGTGGGTCTATCCTGCTCTTCCTCGTGGTCTTGGTGGTGCAGCTGCTCAACCTCTCATGGCTGGAGTCACCGGGAACGGGAACGGCGTCCGGCGGCGTTCTTGCTAGTTTGCCTTGTTGTGTGAGGGTCTAGAGCTGCAGTGTCGGTGTGGGATGAAAGAGGAGAGCAGGGCATCGGTCTAAGGCTGCATATAGGGAGAACGGTGTGCTCTCTTTGACATTCTTAAGTGGAGATTGATGGCTATGTAATTGCAGCAGTTTGTAGTGCTTAATGGCGTTTAAGGCTGGACGTTTCAGTGTGCCTATTAAACGTATTATCCACGCGTGTGTGCGCGAAGACGAAGCATTACCAGTAACGAACGAGCGACTGTTCGTCACTGGCCAGAGAGTGCTGGGACATGTCTGCTGGCCTGCAGGTAGATGGGACTGGGCTGATCGTGTTCGTGCACAGAAAGAAAGAATAAAAGAAAAGAGACAGAGCGATGGAAAAGAAAGGGGAATAGGCGAAGGAAAGGAACTGAACGACTCGTGCAAGTAGAGCCTGCCAAGGGGTGCGTGCATGGCTAGTCATAGCTCACATGCACGTTCATGTGAAGGTCTAGTGGGATTTTTAGAAAAGAACAAAAACAAAAATTGGCAATTTAAAAGCAGCTCCAAATTTTTAAAATACAAGAAGTATTCTGAGAAATTAATCTCCTTCTATTATATGTCAAATTAATTCCAAAACATCTGGAATTAAGTTTAACAACTCCAAACGGGAATTCATTTCTATTCGACCGCGTTGCAACATCCCTTGTTTAAAAAAAAATCAGTCCGTAAAAATCGGGATGTTACAATTCTACCCCCCTTAAAATGAATCTCGACCCCGAGATTCGACCGAAGAGAAAAGATTTGGCAAACCCTAACACAGAGCATCTTTATGTTTCCATGTCGCCTTCCTCCTCGGTGTGGTCGCTCCGTTGGACTTTGCGTAAGTTAATCATATTCCTTGTGTTTGTTCTTAACCTTTCATCAAGAATTTTCAACCGGCACTCTTTGCATTTGGGGGTGCCTGGAACTAACTCCATAGTAGACCATCTCACAATTTGGTGGCGGACGTGGCAACTCCTTCCGTAACATATCTGGGCACTCCTTAACAAATCTAATATATGCCACAACTAACTCTTAAGTTGTTCAGCAAGCTATCTAATGTGGTTTGGGTGCTTATCTGGGTTTGTAGCCCATGGCGGCGCTTGGTCGAAAAAAATAAATCTGGGCAAGCCAAAAGTACTTTCTTTTTAGGAAAAAAACGATAGGGGGTAGTGGCAGACAAAACCAAATGTGTGCTTTAGTGCTAATAGCCGTAGAGCTGGGGGAGTAGTGACATTTTTTTGTTTCTACTAAACTTGGGCACTGATTGTAGTCCACCATGGCCTCGTCATTTGCAATGTGTGTCGGTCACGGCATGAACTTCATGCTCAAGTATGTCATTTTCAAAGTTGGTCACGACCACTTCCACATATGTGGCCCCTTCCTCCTTGTCCACAAACTCGTTTAGAAATTACCATGTTGTCGCTTTGGGTCAAGATAGAAGAGAGGGAAATAAACTAACCCATAACCAAACATATAATAAACTAAGCATGGAAAATCCAAATAAAACTCCAAGCAAATTATTTTGAAAAACAAGGTTTTAGTATGACTACATAAAACAACAAATAAATGTAGTCGATACTCATCAAAAAAATTCTCTAACATACGTAGTACCTATCTAAAGGGTTCTACAAAAACTCGTCATATATGGTTGTCTTCTCTTGGCTGAAGAATGAAGTGCTTGATATATGACTCTTGAATCCATGTGTTCTTGAGAAGACTTCTCCTAAATAGGAAATGGTATACTAAAGAAGTAGCTAGGGAAGAAGAATCAAAACACAATGGTGAAGAAGGTGAGACAAGGAATAGCAATAGTCAAGAATTAGACTACGAGGATTTTCATAAATAAATATGTCTTTTTTTAATAGTCCTAAAGGTTTTCCATTCTAACTAAGGCCACGTGACTAGGTCGATGTCGGCTCTGATACCACTTCTATGAGAACCGGAACTTAACATTCCGACCCCCCTGTGTTACTCGTCAATCCCAAGATCAAGTTGACGACACAGCGAAATGAATATCATTGCAGAACGTGCAAAGAGTAATAATTATTACAAAGTTTGAGCCACATAGTGAAATGTCTTGTGACATTTATTACAACCAGAAAGCACAACGGATAATAAAATGCGAAGTAACTCCATCTCAGCCACAGGCAGTCGATGTAGTCCACGAGGCCTCACTCCTCAGCGTCGTCGTAGTCGCCATAGTCTTCACCATCTTCATAGTACTCTGAATATCAACAAAAGTTTTGCCATGAGTACATTTCGTACTCAACATGCCCCCTCGATGCAAGACCTAATATAACTACATGAGGCTTCAAAGGAAGGCTGTAGGTTCTTTTGCATAAAAGCCAATTTTATTTGCAATACATTTGATAAAAGCAGTTTTAGACGAAAACATGTTTTATAATGAGTGTAATATTTCTCATCAATGTAGTTGTCCTCGACAACTCACGTATCTCATAGGATTCAGATTCTAAGGGAAAGAGAAGGAAAGGAGAGAGAGGCAAAGAGGGAAATAGCAAAACAGGTTCCTGTATGTCAAGAAAGATTCATGTGTCGTCCATGACCGTGGACACGGCTATTCGAATAGTTTTAACTCTGCAGAGGTTGTACACTTTGCCCACACGACACAACCCCGTCTTGTTGCCCACCAGTGGCCTCTGGTTTAGTACACACCATTTGGTGTACCGGCAGAGGGATTGTGACAAGGTCTTTTAGCTAGATCCCCCAAAGATGTGACATGCCCACCGGGTATGGCGCACGGTACTGAGAGTACGTCCCCAAACCGGTCCCCCCATCTGTGCCGAAGGTTCTCCCGTAGGCAGCCACCTCATCTGCGGTACGGCGACATCAACAACTAAGGCTGACTAACTTACTTAACCAGGTCAGTGCCCATATAGCATGTGGTTGTACGGTTGTCACAATCTTCAAATCCAAGACGTATTAGGACCCTTATGCGGCACGAACGACGGATTGCTCCCTCCAACTTGTGAAGGGCAGCCAATCGCTCCTTCAACATTTGATTCAAGCTGTCGCTCGCGCCATATTTAGATGGTAAGTTTCACCCAGAGTAGAAGAGAGAGTAGAGGAAGCAACGACGGCTAAGCAGCCTAGCTCAACGAGCTCAACAACTTTCAAAAGGGTATGTTTGACCCGAAGGTCGATCAATCCCTCCAAAGAGGCAATAGGAAGTATCCTAATGATTATTTAGCGTGCTAAGCATCTCTACTCTATCAGGATTATTATATAATCTCTACTTAGGGTATCAAGTAAGAGGCGACAAGCGAATCAAGGTTGGTGTGTCAATCGACACGCTAGCTACTGGAATAAAATAGCATATATATTTGTAAAACATAAAATAGCATGCAATTTGTAAAAGTGGGATAAATATGATGAGAGGGCATGCCTTCGTTGGTGAATCCTTTGTCTTTCTCAATAACCTGATTATGTCCACGTCCAACCTCGTCACTCCCTACTCGTCGTAACTATAGCAAATAGCAACAAAATAAATACCGAAACGATAATCACCAAAAGCGAATGAAATACAAATAAGAATGAATGGGTGGATAGATGTCGAATAGGATGGGACAACTTGGATGGAATTGAGAAAGTGAGTTGTGTAACTCGAATAAGAATCAAATAACATAGGATAGATTATCGGGATAGAGATCAATGATTAGATATAAACGGATGCTTGTTATAACTAGGTAACTACATATCGATGATCTAAGGGTTACTTTATAGTTGGTAACCGCCACGTTACATAGTGAACCCGCACTACACGGTATTGCATAACTAGACAACTATGAAACTTGTAAGTAAAACATACAAATAAACCATACCATACTAGTTTTCTATAATCAAACAATACCTATCATGCATACTAGTGATATAAACAATAGCAAAGATTATCTAACATGTCATCACAAACATATAAGCAAGACAAAGGCTAAGATAAATATACATCATAAAACAACAAGAAATTCAAGCTAAAGCTAATACTATGAATTGCATCACGCTAGTTGTACCATAGATGTACACCACAACACAGCGGGGTAATACCAATAATAAAATACTACTAACATGAAACACAAACTAGCCAAAGCATTATATGGTCTACCACGAAATCTGACAAACATCTCATAAGCTAACATACATGTATGAGACAACAATTAAATCTATATATAGTTAAACAAGAGCAAGACATGTTATTATCTATTCGATAGGTAAATATATGCTAGCATACATGAAGACACCACAATATATAGTATGCATTACTATATATGAAAATAAGCTATTATCTATGTATATAACACAAATGATCGATCAATGGAGTATCACATGAACAACATATATATAACTATAATATAGACCAAGCATGATCATGCACACTACTATAACAATAAGCTACTAAAATAAATAGAATCAATCATATTATATAACACACAATACACAAGATACTATGGTAGCTAGGCATGAATGATAAACCAGTTAAAGAACGCATATGTAGTAACACAGACAAGTAGCTATCTATGGTAATATTACACCAAATAAGTGCATGCATGAGCTACAAATTAAACAAGACCAACCAAACAATGTCATAGTCTAATATGAAAATGTAGGCTACTAAATAAGTAATCAAATAATGTACACTCATATAGTATGAGAAACAACAACAAGAACAATTCATGTCACGACATAACAATACCATAATATTTCATGAAATACTAAGCATGAATTATAACATAGAACATTATTAGGACAAGCATGCATAGCTCACAACAATTATAACTATAAATAAATATGGATGAAACTAGAGCATGATAATCAATCACGTTAACAATTTCATACAATGGTAACCAACAAACTATCATGCTATTGATCATGTAAAAATGACGAAATAACCTTCTAGGTAATAAATCAATATCTAGTATCAATAAACTACTATTTCCACAACTCAAATGCTATTTAAAGATAACCAATCGATATGAAATAATTCTACAATCTACTAAAGAGCACTAGTTAATTAGAACTAGAAAAGATGCACGATAAAGCACTACTTAAATCTAGCAAATTACACCTAGAGCTAAGCATGTGTTGTCAATGTACATACTATGATCAAACTAGACAGTCACGGAGAAATAGCTAGCAGCACTAGCAATATATTTGATAAAACATGATTACACGTACACCTATAGTTAAGCATGTGAAATCCTTTGTAACTACTATGATCGAACAAGACATCCATAAGCAAGTAAATAATGATATGCATCCAATGCACAAGCGCCAGAAAATTATACCAATGATCTAGCAAGTTGCAGACTACCATGGAAACAATGGAAAACATATGAACGGTCCACACATACCTGCATGCATTCCTATAATTCGAAATCAACCCATCAACTACGAAAACTAATACCACTACTGGGTTTCTAAGATCATTTGATACGCTTTCTATGTTGGGCTTGTGTGGATTCGAGTTGTGCAAGGTGCTAGAACGCTGATGCCATCGGATGGCATTCGGTTCGCCGGCGACTCGACAAATGGTAAAACTACGGCTGGAAACCATGTCTAGGAGGTAGCTCTATGGATGGGGATCGCGTTCCGAGCAAAAGAAACGGTTGGTTCTCACCGAGTTCGTCGCAGTTTGAGGTAGACGTCGGTGGCCGGAGTCGATCGCGTTGCCGGAGGTGTTGTCGGTGATCAACGGTTCGCCTTCTCCTTCCGTGGGTCTATCCTGCTCTTCCTCGTGGTCTTGGTGGTGCAGCTGCTCAACCTCTCATGGCTGGAGTCACCGGGAACGGGAACGGCGTCCGGCGGCGTTCTTGCGAGTTTGCCTTGTTGTGTGAGGGTCTTGAGCTGCAGTGTTAGTGTGGGATGAAAGAGGAGAGCAGGGGCATCGGTCTAAGGCTGGAACGGTGTGCTCTCTTTGATATTCTTAAGTGGAGATGGATGGCTATGTAATTGCAGCAGTTTGTAGTGCTTAATGTTTAAGGCTGGGCGTTTCAGTGTGCCTATTAAACGTATTGTCCACGCGTGTGTGCGCGAAGACGAAGCATTACCAGTAACGAACGAGCGACTGTTCGTCACTGGCCAGAGAGTGCTGGGACATGTCTGCTGGCCTGCAGGTAGATGGGACTGGGCTGATCGTGTTCGTGCACAGAAAGAAAGAATAAAAGAAAAGAGACAGAGCGATGGAAAAGAAAGGGGAATAGGCAAAGGAAAGGAACTGAACGACTCGTGCAAGTAGAGCCTGCCAAGGCGTGCGTGCATGGCTAGTCATAGCTCACATGCACGTTCATGTGAAGGTCTAGTGGGATTTTTAGAAAAGAACAAAAACAAAAATTGGCAATTTAAAAGCAGCTCCAAATTTTTAAAATACAAGAAGTATTCTGAGAAATTAATCTCCTTCTATTATATGTCAAATTAATTCCAAAACATCTGGAATTAAGTTTAACAACTCCAAACGGGAATTCATTTCTATTCGACCGCGTTGCAACATCCCTTGTTTAAAAAAAAATCAGTCCGTAAAAATCGGGATGTTACACTAGATGGTCGTCTCCTCCTTATGTGCTTCATTGTTGGATTTTGTGAGCTGCCTAACATGATCAAGATCATCTATCTGTAATGCTATATGTTGTGTTTGTCGGGATCCGATGGATAGAGAATACTATGTTATGTTGATTATCAATCTATTACCTATGTGTTGTTTATGATCTTGCATGCTCTCCGTTATTAGTAGAGGCTCTGGCCAAATTTTTACTCTTAACTCCAAGAGGGAGTATTTATGCTCGATAGTGGGTTCATGCCTCCATTAAATCTGGGACAGTGACAGAAAGTTCTAAGGTTGTGGATGTGCTGTTGCCACTAGGGATAAAACATTGATGCTATGTCCGAGGATGTAGTTATTGATTACATTACACACCATACTTAATGCATTTTCTGTTGTTTGCAACTTAATACTGGAAGGGGTTCGGATGATAACCTGAAGGTGGACTTTTTAGGCATAGATGCATGCTGGATAGCGGTCTATGTATTTTGTCGTAATGCCCAATTAAATCTCACTATACTTATCATATCATGTATGTGCATTGTCATGCCCTCTCTATTTGTCAATTGCCCGACTGTAATTTGTTCACCCAACATGCTATTTATCTTATGGGAGAGACACCTCTAGTGAACTGTGGACCCCGGTCCATTCTTTTACATTAAATACAATCTCATCGCAATACTTGTTCTACTCGTTTTCACGCAAACAATCATCATCCACACTATACATCTAATCATTTGTTACAGCAAGCCGGTGAGATTGACAATCTCACTTGTTTCGTTGGGGCAAAGTACTTTGGTTGTGTTGTGCGGGTTTCACGTTGGCGCCGGAATCCCTGGTGTTGCGCCGCACTACATCCCGCCGCCATCAACCTTCGACGTGCTTCTTGACTCCTACTGGTTCGATAAACCTTGGTTTCTTACTGAGGGAATCTTGCTGCTGTACGCATCACACCTTCCACTTGGGGTTCCCAACGAGCGTGTGCTTTACGCGTCATCACATTACCATTATTAGAAGGATATGGCCTATAAATGTTGCTACCAAAATTATTCCTATAAGCATTGTTGTTAAAATTGTTGATTTTAATGAAATCCACATAAACATGCTCTTCTTGAGCAACCAAAGAAGCTAACAAAATACTATTTGGATCAATATGTGCTTTACCATTAACAAGCATAGACATAATAATATCAATTTTATCACTCAAGGAGGAGGATTCTTCGATAGAATTTACCTTCTTACGCTGTGGAGTTCTCTTGGTGTGTGATACGTCTCAAACGTATCTATAATTTCTTATGTTCCATGCTAGTTTTATGACAATACCTACATGTTTTGTTCACACTTTATATCGTTTTGATGCGTTTTCCGGAACTAACCTATTAACGAGATGCCGAAGTGTCAGTTCCTGTTTTCTGCTGTTTTTGGTTTCAGAAATTCTAGTAAGGAAATATTCTCGGAATTGGACGAAATCAACGCCCACCAAAGGAGAGCCATAGGGGGCCCACACATGGGGCTGGCGCGGCCAGGGCTGGGCCCGCGCCACCCTATTGTGTGGCGGCTCCGTACCCCCACCGACTCCACCTCTTCGCCTATATAAAGGTCCCTGACCTAAATCATCGATACGAAAAAGCCACGGTACGAGAAACCTTCCAGAGCCGCCGCCATCGCGAAGCCAAGATCTGGGGGACAGGAGTCTCTGTTCCGGCACACCGCCGGGACGGGGAAGTGCCCTCGGAAGGCATCTCCATCGACACCACCGCCATCTTCATCAACGCTGCTGTCTCCCATGAGGAGGGAGTAGTTCTCCATCGAGGCTAAGGGCTGTACCGGTAGCTATGTGGTTAAATCTCTCTCCTATGTACTTCAAAACAATGATCTCATGAGCTGCCTTACATGATTGAGATTCATATGAGTTTTGTATCACTATTAGTCTATGTGCTACTCTTGTGATGTTATTAAAGTAGTCTATTCCTCCTTCACGGTGTAATGGTGACGAGTGTGTGCATCGTGTAGTACTTGGCGTAGGTTATGATCATAATCTCTTGTAGGTTATGGAGTTAATTATTACTATGATAGTATTGATGTGATTTATTCTCCCTTCATAGTGTAAAGGTGACAGTGTGTATGCTATGTTAGTACTCGGTTTAAATTGCAAGATCTATTATTCTCTAAAGGTTACTTAAATATGAATGCCGAATGTTGTGGCGCTTGTTAACTTCGGCTTGAGGGAGCTCTTGTAGCCCTACACAACGAATGGTGTTCATTATCAAACAAGAGTATATGTAGCACAAAGGAAGAGAACTTATTTATTTATGTGATCAATGTTTAGAGTGTCCACTAGTGAAAGTATGATCCCTAGGCCTTGTTTCCAAATACTGCAATCATCGCTTGTTTACTGTTTTACTGCATCTTTACTTCCTACAATATTACTACCATCAACTGCAAGCCAGCAAGCACTTTTCTGGCGTCATTACTATTGCTCATATTCATTCATACCACTTGTATTTCACTATCTCTTCGCCGAACTAGTGCACCTATACATCTGACAAGTGTATTAGGTGTGTTGGGGACACAAGAGACTTCTTGTATCGTGATTGCAGGGTTGCTTGAGAGGGATATCTTTGACCTCTTCCTCCCTGAGTTCGATAAACCTTGGGTGATCCACTTAAGGGAAACTTGCTGCTGTTCTACAAACCTCTGCTCTCGGAGGCCCAACACTGTCTACAGGAATAGAAGCGTGCGTAGACATCAAGCACTTTTCTGGCGCCGTTGCCGGGGAGGAAAGGTAAAAGGCACTCATACTCCGGTCCCAGGTAACCAAGTACTTTTGTGGCGCCATTGTGTGAGTGTTCGAAGATATTTCCTTTAGATCCTGCAATTGCATCTTTTTGTTTCTTGTTAAACACTAGTAAGGCATAATGGAAAACATATGTGAGCTTTTTAAATTATTTCCTGAGTCAAGACATGAATGGTTTAATGCGAAAATTAAAAAACCTATCGAACCTTATTTGCATGCTAGTAGCAATGATATTAGTATGAACGCTTTGAACACCATTGTTGATAATGATATAGAAAGTTCTAAGCTTGGGGAGGTCGCGATGAAAATGATCTCTTTAGCCCTCCGGGTATTGAGGAGAAAGTTTATGTTGATTATGATATGCCTCCCATATATGATGATTATAATGATAGTGGTCTTCTGGTGCCGCCTACTATGGAGGATAAAGTTTATTATGATGATACTATACCTCCTATATTTGATGATGAGAATAATAATGATAGCTACTTTGTTGAATTTGCTCCCACTACAACTAATAAAATTGATTATGCTTATGTTGGGAGTAGTAATAATTTTATGCATGAGACTCATGATAAGAATGCTTTATGTGATAGTTATATTATTGAATTTGTTCATGATGCTACTGAAATTTATTATGAGAGAGGAAAATATGGTTGTAGAAGTTTTCATGTTACTAAAACACCTCTCTATATGCTGAAAATCTTGAAGTTGCGCTTGTCTAGTTTTCCTATGATTGTTGCATTATGCTTCATGAATTTGTTTATTTACAAGATTCCTTTTCATAGGAAGTGGGTTAGACTTAAATGTGTTTTGAATTTGCTTCTTGATGCTCTCTTTTGCTTCAACTCTTATTTATTGCGAGCATCATTAAAATTGCTGAGCCCATCTTAATAGCTATAAAGAAAACACTTCTTGGGAGATAACCCATGTTTTATTTTGCTAATGTTTTGTTGTGTCTTGGAAGTTGTTACTACTGTAGCAACCTCTCCTTATCTTTATTTTATTGCATTGTTGTGCCAAGTAAAGTCTTTGATAGCAAGGTTGATACTAGATTTGGATTACTGCGCAGAAACAGATTTCTGTCTGTCACGAATTTGGGCAGGGTTATCTGTAGGTAACTCAGAAAAATCTGCCAATTTACGTGCGTGATCCTCAGATATGTACGCAACTTTCATTCAATTTGAGCATTTTCATCTGAGCAGGTCCACTTGCCTCTAAAAAATTCGTCTTTACGGATCTGTTCGTTTTGACAGATTCTCGCCTTTTATTTCGTATTGCCTCTTTTGCTGTGTTGGATGGATTTCTTTGTTCCATTGACTTCCAGTAGCTTTGGGCAATGTCCAGAAGTGTTAAGAATGATTGTGTTACCTCTGAACATGTGAATTTTTGATTATGCACTAACCCTCTAATGAGTTGTTTCGAGTTTGGTGTGGAGGAAGTTTTCAAGGGTCAAGAGAGGAGGATGATATACTATGATCAAGAAGAGTGAAGAGTCTAAGCTTGGGGATGCACCCGTGGTTCATCCCTGCATATTTCAAGAAGACTCAAGCATCTAAGCTTGGGGATGCCCAAGGCATCCCCTTCTTCATCGACAATTTATCAGGTTTCTTCTCTTGAAACTATATTTTTATTCGGTCACATCTTATGTACTTTACTTGGAGCATCTGTTTGTTTTTGTTTTGTTTGAATAAATTCATGCTTGTGTGGGAGAGAGACACGCTCCGCTGTTGCGTATGAACACATGTGTTCTTAGCTTTACTCTTAATGTTCATGGTGAAGGTTGAAACTGCTTCGTTCATTGTTATATGGTTGGAAACAGAAAATGCTGCATGTGGTAATTGGTATAATGTCTTGAATAATTTGATACTTGGCAATTGTTGTGCTCATATAGATCATGTTTAAGCTCTTGCATCATGTACTTTGTACCCATTAATGAAGAACTACATAGAGCTTGTTAAAATTTGGTTTGCATGATTGTTCTCTAGAGTCTAGATATTTTCTCGGTTAAGGTGTTTGAACAACAAGGAAGACGATGTAAAGTCTTATAATGCTTACAATATGTTCATATGTGAGTCTTGCTGCACCGTTTTATACTTGAGTTTGCTTCAAACAACCTTGCTAGCCTAGCCTTGTATTGAGAGGAATTCTTCTCGTGCATCCAAATCCTTGAGCCAAAAACTATGCCATTTGTGTCCACCATACCTACCTACCACATGGTATTTCTCTGCCATTCCAAAGTAAATTACTTGAGTGCTACCTTTAAAATTCTATTCTTTGCCTTTACAATATATAGCTCATGGGACAAAATAGCTTAAAAACTATTGTGGTGAAGAATATGTACTTATGTGTCTTATTTCTTAGTAATTTGCTTGTTGTGCGGTAACCATGTTTCTGGGGACGCCATCAACTTTTACCTTTGTTGAATATCATGTGAGTTGCTATGCATGTTCGTCTTGTCTGAAGTAAGGGCGGTTTTCACAATCAAATGGTTTGAGTATGCATACTGTTAGAGAAGAACATTGGGCCGCTAACTAAAGCCATGAATCATGGTGGAAGTTTTAGTTTGGACATAAATCCTCAATCTCTTATGAGAAAATTAACTGTTGTTGAATGCTCAAGCATTAAAAGAGGAGTCCATTATCTGTTGTCTATGTTGTCCCGGTATGGGTGTCTAAGTTGAGAATAATCAAAAGCGAGAAATCCAATGCGAACTTTCTCCTTAGACCTTTGTACAGGCGGCATAGAGGTACCCCTTTGTGACACTTGGTTGAAACATATGCTATGCAATGATAATCCGTGTTAATCCAAGCTAATTAGGACAAGGTGCGAGCACTATTAGTATACTATGCATGAGGCTTTCAACTTATAAGATGTCTTATACATAACACATATGATTTATTACTACCGTTGACAAAATTGTTTCTTGTTTTCAAAATGAAAAGCTCTAGCACAAAAATAGTAATCCATGCTTCCCTCTGCGAAGGGCCATTCTTTTACTTTATGTTGAGTCAGTTCACCTACTTCTTTCTATCTTAGAAGCAAACACTTGTGTCAACTGTGTGCATTGATTCTTACATGTTTACCTATTGCACTTGTTATATTGCTTTATGTTGACAACTATCCATGAGATATACATGTTACAAGTTGAAAGCAATTGCTGAAACTTAATCATCCTTTGTGTTGCTTCAATGCCTTCTACTTTGAATCTATTGCTTTATGAGTAACTCTTATGCAAGTCTTATTGATGCTTGTCTTGAAAGTACTATTCATGAAAAGTCTTTGTTATATGATTCACTTGTTTACTCATTGTCTTTATCATTGCTTCGAATCGTTGCATTCATCTCATATGCTTTACAATAGTATTGATCAAGATTATGATAGCATGTCACTTCAGAAATTATCCTTGTTATCGTTTACCTACTCGAGGGCGAGTAGGAACTAAGCTTGGGGATGCTTGATACGTCTCAAACGTATCTATAATTTCTTATGTTCCATGCTAGTTTTATGAAAATACCTACATATTTTGTTCACACTTTATATCGTTTTGATGCGTTTTCCGGAACTAACCTATTAACGAGATGCCGAAGTGCCAGTTCTTGTTTTCTGCTGTTTTTGGTTTCAGAAATCCTAGTAAGAAAATATTCTCGGAATTGGACGAAATCAACGCCCAACATCTTAGAATTCCACGAAGCTTCCAGAATACCCGAGAGCCACCAGAGGAGAGCCACAGGGGGCCCACACATGGGGCTGGCGCGGCCAGGGCTGGGCCCGCGCCACCCTATTGTGTGGCGGCTCCGTACCCCCTCCGACTCCGCCTCTTCGCCTATATAAAGGTCCCTGACCTAAATCTTCGATACGAAAAAGCCACGGTACGAGAAACCTTCCAGAGCCGCCGCCATCGCGAAACCAAGATCTGGGGGATAGGAGTCTCTGTTCCGGCACGCCGCCGGGACGGGGAAGTGCCCCCGGAAGGCATCTCCATCGACACCACCGCCATCTTCATCAACGCTGCTTGTCTCCCATGAGGAGGGAGTAGTTCTCCATCGAGGCTAAGGGCTGTACCGGTAGCTATGTGGTTAAATCTCTCTCCTATGTACTTCAATACAATGATCTCATGAGCTGCCTTACATGATTGAGATTCATATGAGTTTTGTATCACTATTAGTCTATGTGCTACTCTTGTGATGTTATTAAAGTAGTCTATTCCTCCTTCATGGTGTAATGGTGACAGTGTGTGCATCGTGTAGTACTTGGCGTAGGTTATGATCATAATCTCTTGTAGGTTATGTAGTTAATTATTACTATGATAGTATTGATGTGATTTATTCCCCTTCATAGTGTAAAGGTGACGAGTGTGTATGCTATGTTAGTACTTGGTTTAAATTGCAAAGATCTATTATGCTCTAAAGGTTACTTAAATATGAATGCCGAATGTTGTGGCGCTTGTTAACTCCGGCTTGAGGGAGCTCTTGTAGCCCTACACAACCAATGGTGTTCATTATCAAACAAGAGTATATGTAGCACAAAGGAAGAGAACTTATTTATTTATGTGATCAATGTTGAGAGTGTCCACTAGTGAAAGTATGATCCCTAGGCCTTGTTTCCAAATACGCAATCATCGCTTGTTTCTTGTTTTACTTGCATCTTTACTTCCTGCAATATTACTACCATCAAGCCGTACGCCGGCAAGCACTTTTCTGGCGCCGTTACTACTGCTCATATTCATTCATACCACTTGTATTTCACTATCTCTTCGCCGAACTAGTGCACCTATACATCTGACAAGTGTATTAGGTGTGTTGGGGACACAAGAGACTTCTTGTATCGTGATTGCGGGGTTGCTTGAGAGGGATATCTTTGACCTCTTCCTCCCCGAGTTCGATAAACCTTGGGTGATCCACTTAAGGGAAACTTGCTGCTGTTCTACAAACCTCTGCTCTTGGAGGCCCAACACTGTCTACAGGAATAGAAGCGTGCGTAGACATCAGTGTGCCATTCAGAATAATTTATCATCATATCATCAAGTAATTTAGTTGCAGCCCCTAAAGTAATGGACATAAAGGTACCTCCAGCACCTGAATCCAGGAGATTTCTTGAAAAAAAAATCAGTCCTGCATAAAAAGTTTGAATGATCATCCAAGTAGTCAGTCCATGAGTGGGACAATTCTTTACCAAAGATTTCATTCTTTCCCAAGCTTGAGCAACATGCATGTTCATTATCAAATTGTCTAAATTTCATTATGTCACTTCTGAAAGATATAATCTTAGTGTAGGGATTCGTTGCATAGAAAACAAAAAATTTCCTACCGCGAGAACGCAATCCAAACCAAGATGCAATCTAGAAGATGGGAGCAACGAGGGGATGAACGAGACTAACCCTTGAAGATTTCCAAAGCCTACAAGAGGAGGCTCTCGTTGCTGCGGTAGACGATCACTTGCCGCTTTCAAAAGCGCGTAGAAGATCTTGACGGTGCCACAATCGGGCAGCACCTCCGTACTCGGTCACACGTACGGTGTTGATGACGACGTCCTTCTCCCCGTTACAGCGGGCAGCGGAAGTAGTAGATCCTCCTCGGAATCCCGGCAGCATGACGGCGTGGTGGCGGTGGTGGTGGAGAACTCCGGCAGGGCTTCGCCTATGCGCTGCGGGAGTATTATGTGGAGGAGGAGAGGCTAGGGTTTGGGGAGAGGGGGTGGCTAGGGCGCCGGCCATGGGCATCCCTAGGTGGTGCGGCCAAGAGTGGCTGCCCCCTCCCTCTCCTCCTCATTATATAGGTGGAAATCCCCAAGAGTTGTAGTCCAAGTCTTCGAATAAGACCCCAACAACAAAACCTCCCATAGGTGGGAAACCTACTCAAGGGGGAGTCCTACCCAAGGTGGGACTCCCACCTTTCCCTTAGGTGGGGTGGCCGGCCACCTATGGTGGAGTCCACACGGGACTCCACCCCTTAGGTTTTGGCTGGCCATGCAAGGTGGAGTCCCTTCGGGACTCCACTTTCCATGGTGATTTCTTCCGGACTTTTCTAGAACCTTCTAGAACCTGCCATAAATGCACCGGATCATTTTCAAACTTGGAATATGACTTCCTATATATGAATCTTATTCTCCGGACCATTCCGGACCTCCTCGTGATGTCCTGGATCCCATCCGAGACTCCGAACAAAACTTCGAACTCCATTCCTTATTCCATATCTACTTAAACGACATCAAACCTTAAGTGTGTCACCCTACGGTTCGCGAACTATGTAGACATGGTCGAGATCTCTCTCCGACCAATAACCAATAGCGGGATCCGGAGATCCATAATGGCTCCCACATATTCAACGATGACTTAGTGATCGAATGAACCATTCACATACGATACCAATTCCCTTTGTCACGCGATATTTTACTTGTCCGAGGTTTGATCATCGGTATCTCTATACCTTGTTCAACCTCGTCTCCTGACAAGTACTCTTTACTCGTACCGTGGTATGTGGTCTCTTATGAACCATTCATATGCTTGCAAGCTATTTAGACGACATTCCACCGAGAGGGCCCAGAGTATATCTATCCGTCATCGGGATGGACAAATCTCACTGTTGATCCATATGCCTCAACTCATACTTTCCGGATACTTAATCCCACCTTTATAACCACCCATTTACGCAGTGGCTTTTTATGTAATCAAAGTACCTTTCCAGCATAAGTGATTTACATGATCTCATGGTCATAAGGACTAGGTAACTATGTATCGAAAGCTTATAGCAAATAACTTAATGACGTGATCTTATGCTACGCTTAATTGGGTGTGTCCATTACATCATTCACATAATGATATAACCTTGTTATTAATAACATCCAATGTTCATGATTATGAAACTAATCATCTATTAATCAACAAGCTAGTTAAGAGGCTTTACTAGGGACTCATTGTTGTTTACATAACACACATGTATCAATGTTTCGGTTAATACAATTATAGCATGGTATATAAACATTTATCATAAACATAAAGATATATAATAACCGCTTTTATTATTGCCTCTTGGGCATATCTCCAACAGTCTCCCACTTGCACTAGAGTCAATAATCTAGATTACATTGTAATGTACCTAACACCCATGGCATTCTAGTGTTGGTCATACTTTGCCCTAGGGAGAGCTTTAGTCAACGGTTCTAACACACTCAGAAACGTATGTATTTTGCAATTCATTTGCGTCTTCACGCATCACTCATTTTCCAAATGAGTCGGCATTAAATATGTTTGGTCTTCTGGTGGAACCTTAATTCCGCGGTCTGAAATATGTCACTAATATTGTCATACACAATATAGCTTCAAAGTTACGACACTATCGGAACTACACCAAGTTCTCAAAGAACCTCTTGACTTAACATCCTCGAGTCATTGTCAAAACAACGACATATTCCGCCTTCGTTTGTAGAATCCGTCACAACATTTAGAACTCTTCTAAATCTAGCATTGTGCTACCTTTTAAACAACACTTAGCCTAATTTTGAGATTGAAATTTTATTTTTATATGTGACAAAACCAATATCGGTGCAACACCTTACGGCGATTTGTTTGTCATTTCTCCATACAAAACTATTTATATATCCTTGGTTCTTCTAAAGTACACAGGGATATTCTTACTGTTTGTCCAATGATTATCACATGAATCATTCGGTATATGCTCCTAACATTTTAGAGCACAGGACATCTGATTGTGTACATATTAATTGTGATCTAAATCACTCATGTGTTTTTACTCATTGAGTGTCAGATACACTCAAGTTTTGTTAAAACTTCACATGACAAGAACATTTTCTTAATATTTCTATATTGAACTACTTCAATATCCTTTTTATGTACTTTGACTTAAACTTATTATGTGTTTCAATCTATCTTCATAGATCTTGACACTAAATATATTTCAGTCCATATCCTTTCATTGAAGTTAATTCTCAATGAAACCTTTTATAATCAAGTATATAATTACATCATTTATAACCAACTATATGTATCTACATAAAGTATTATAAATATGTCTCAGCGCTCCCACTTAATTTCTTGCAAATGCAAGCCTCTTCATCGTTTCTGATGAAATCAAAAACTCTTTGACTATTTCATCCGGTGAAGATTCCAACTTCGTGATACTTACTTCATCCAATTGAAGTTCGTTTACCTATCTAGTATTCCACGGACTAGCAAAACAATTGGTTGTATCTTGTATACACCTTTAATACACGCTTCTGTTAAGTAATGTATTTTGCCATCCTACTATCATATCTCATGAAAGAAATATGTAGCGATTACTAGAATAATCCACATAGACTATAAGCATTGCTACGGAAGATCTAATCTTATCGTAGTCAACTCTTTGAACTTTGTCGTAAACAACTTTTCGACAAGTCGAGCTTATTCAAGGATATTCCATCCAAGTCCATCAATTTTATAGATCCGTTTACTTTCAAAAAGTATTCATCTATCTTGGATTTCATGACGTATAGCCATTTTAACGGAGTCAGGGCCCATCATAACTTCTTTGTATGTAGTTGGTTTATCATTGTTCAAAAACAATCCTTTGTTCACAAATCATTTATTTGATCACAAAGTAAACCTTACCTACAAGGTTCAATAAGTACTTCGATCTCCATGACTATAACATTTTGTAGACATGGGAGCCATGATCGTCGTGGCCGCTTCCGGAACCAATTCCGATGCTGCGCTACTCGATCATTATGCTCGGGTTCATAAACCTTATCAAGTTTTATTGTCCTCCCACTCAAATACTTCGCTAAAAACAATTTCTTGGAAATAAGTAAGAAACATCGACAAACACTTTTGTCTTTGTCTCCATAGTGGAAAGAATTCCCAATCAATTCTGTGGGATAACCAACAAAGACATTCATCCGATTTTGGTTGTAAACTTATTTACTTTATGCTATGCATTTCCAAATTTAAGAAAGGACTATTAGGGTTCATACCCATGCCATAACTCGTATGGTGTCATTTCAACGGATCATGATGATGCTCTATTTAGTGTAAAAGCGGTAGTCACTAAAGCATAATCCACAAAAATATAATAGCATCAATATTTTATCTCATCATTGACCCAACAAGGTTTGGATACATCTCTCGGATACTCCATCATCACTATGATACTCCAAGAAACGTGAGTTGTAGAACAATTTCATAACTCTCTTAGATGTTCGCTAAAACTCGTAATTCAAATATTTCCACTATGATCCAATCATAGATATTTGACTTTTCTATTACGATGATTTCCACCTCATGCTGAAATTTATTTGAATCCATTCAAATGTTTCAAACTTCTTCCTTATCGAATATATCCACATATATATACTCAATTCATTGTTGGAAGTTTTCATGAAGTAGAAGAATCTCCCGCACAACCTATGCCCAGTGAACCACATACATCATCATGTATTTTTCCACTAAGTTAGTTGCCCGTTCAACTCTTGGCCTATGAACGGTATTTCAGTCATTCTCTTTAGAAAAGATTTGCAAGCGCCAAACGATTCAAAAATCGAATGACTCCAAAAATCCATTTGCGTGGAGTTCCTTCATGCGTTCCTTTCTAATATGACCTAAATTGCGGTTCCACAAATAAGTGGAATTCAAATCATTTGCCTTATGGCATTTTAGCGTTAGTATTATGTATGTGTGTTTCATCATTAAGATTTATAATAACTTATCCATCGTACATGGAGTAATGTCATAATTTGAACAACTCATTGTTTTCATTTGACCAGAGCAAAATAACAATTATTAAGTTCTTTATTATAAATTCTAAGGGCTAGATAGGATGCCAACGACGAACATAATAACACTTTATTTTTGTTCCGAAGTGCATTCCTATCATATTCCTTGTCGATCACTTAGGCCATTGTATTCTTGTATTGCGTTGTTTTGTATGACATTTCATACCAACCAATATGGTACTAATACCCAAGAATTTCATTGTGTGCCAAACTAGGAATACAACCATAACATGTATATCATGTATATACACCTGAGCTAGACTTTCTAGTCTTCTCTTTTCTTTCTGCCAAAATATCTTTTGTAGTTTCTCTTTTAGCTTTCCTCATTATTCAGAAAATACTTCACCTTCAATAACTTCTAGGTTTGTTGGTCAAATACCAATAACCTTGAGGTTCTTACTTTGAAGTTGATCATTGATGACGCGTAAAGCACACGCTCGTTGGGAACCCCAAGTGGAAGGTGTGATGCGTACAGCAGCAAGTTTCCCTCAGTAAGAAACCAAGGTTTATCGAACCAGTAGGAGCCAAGAAGCACGTTGAAGGTTGATGGCGGCGGGATGTAGTGCGGCGCAACACCAGAGATTCCGGCGCCAACGTGGAACCTGCACAACACAACCAAAGTACTTTGTCCCAACGAAACAGTGAGGTTGTCAATCTCACTGGCTTGTCTGTAACAAAGGATTAACCGTATTGTGTGGAAGATGATTGTTTGCAAGAAAACAATAAAACAAGTATTGCAGCAGATTTGTATTTCGAGTATAAAAGAATGGACCGGGGTCCACAGTTCACTAGAGGTGTCTCTCCCATAAGATAAAAGCATGTTGGGTGAACAAATTACGGTCGGGCAATTGACAAATAGAGAGGGCATAACAATGCACATACATGACATGATAAGTATAGTGAGATTTAATTGGGCATTACGACAAAGTACATAGACCACCATCCAACTGCATCTATGCCTAAAAGTCCACCTTCAAGTTATCATCCGAACCCCTTCCAGTATTAAGTTGCAAAGCAACAGACAATTGCATTAAGTATGGTGCGTAATGTAATCAACAACTACATCCTCGGACATAGCATCAATGTTTTATCCCTAGTGGCAACAGCACAACACAACCTTAGAACTTTCTGTCATCGTCCCGGTATCAATGAAGGCATGAACCCACTATCGAGCATAAATACTCCTCTTGGAGTTAAGAGCAAAAACTTGGCTGAGCCTCTACTAATAACGGAGAGCATGCAAGATCATAAACAACACATAGGTAATAACTTGATAATTAACATAACATAGTATTCTCTATCCATCGGATCCCGACAAACACAACATATAGTATTACGGATAGATGATCTTGATCATGTTAGGCAGCTCACAAGATCCAACAATGAAGCACAATTAGGAGAAGACAACCATCTAGCTATCGCTATGGACCCATAGTCCGAGGGTGAACTACTCACTCATCACTCCGGAGGCGACCATGGTGGTGTAGAGTCCTCCGGGAGATGAATCCCTCTCCGGCAGGGTGCCGGAGGCGATCTCTCGAATCCCCCGAGATGGGATTGGCGGCGGCGGCGTCTCAGTAAGGTTTTCCGTATCGTGGCTCCCGGTACTGGGGGTTTCGCGACGGAGGCTATTTGTAGGCGGAAGGGCAGCGTGGGGGGCCACACGAGGGCCCCACACCATAGGTCGGCGCGGCCAGGGCCTGGGCCGCGCCGCCCTATGGTGGCGGCGCCTCGTGGCCCCACTTCGACTCCTCTTCGGTCTTCTGGAAGCTTCGTGGCAAAATAGGACCCGGCCGTTGATTTCGTCCAATTCCGAGAATATTTCGTTACTAGGATTTCGAAACCAAAAACAGCGAAAACGACAAGCGGCTCTTCGGCATCTTGTTAATAGGTTAGTTCCGGAAAATGCACGAATATGACATAAAGTGTGCATAAAACAAGCAATCGGCTCTTCGTGCATTTTCTGGAACTAACGTATTAACAAGATGCCGAAGAGCCGCTGTCGTTTTCTCGCTGTTTTTGGTTTCGTAAATCCTAGTAAGGAAATATTCTCGGAATTGGACGAAATCAACGCCCGTGGTCCTATTTTGCCACGAAGCTTCCGAAGACCGAAGAGGAGACGAAGTGGGGCCACGAGGCGCCGCCACCATAGGGCGGCGCGGCCCAGGCCCTGGCCGCGCCGACCTATGGTGTGGGCCCCTCGTGCCGCCTCCTGACCTACCCTTCCGCCTACAAATAGCCTCCGTCGCGAAACCCCCGCACCGAGAGCCACGATACGGAAAACCTCACCGAGACGCCGCCGCCGCCAATCCCATCTCGGGGATTCGGAGATCTCCTCCGGCACCCCGCCGAGAGGGGATTCATCTCCCGGAGGACTCTACACCGCCATGGTCGCCTCCGGAGTGATGAGTGAGTAGTTCACCCCCGGACTATGGGTCCATAGCGATAGCTAGATGGTTGTCTTCTCCTCATTATGCTTCATTGTTGGATCTTGTGAGCTGCCTAACATGATCAAGATCATCTATCTGTAATGCCATATGTTGTGTTTGTCGGGATCCGATGGATAGAGAATACTATGTTATGTTAATTATCAAGTTATTACCTATGTGTTGTTTATGATCTTGCATGCTCTCCGTTATTAGTAGAGGCTCTGCCAAGTTTTTACTCTTAACTCCAAGAGGGAGTATTTATGCTCGATAGTGGGTTCATGCCTACATTGATACCGGGACAGATGACGTAAAGTTCTAAGGTTGTGTTGTGCTGTTGCCACTAGGGATAAAACATTGATTCTATGTCTAAGGATGTAGTTATTGATTACATTACGCACCATACTTAATGCAATTGTCTCGTTGCTTTGCAACTTAATACCTGGAAGGGGTTCGGATGATAACCCGAAGGTGGACTTTTAGGCATAGATGCAGTTGGATGGCGGTCTATGTACTTTGTCGTAATGCCCAATTAAATCTCACTATATTTATCATGCCATGTATGTGCATTGCGGTGCCCTCTCTATTTGTCAATTGCCCGACTGTAATTTGTTCACCCAACATGCTTTTATCTTATGGGAGAGACACCTCTAGTGAACTGTGGACCCCGGTCCAATTCTTTTATACTGAAATACAATCTACTGCAATACTTGTTTTACTGTTTTCTTGCAAACAATCATCTTCCACACAATACGGTTAATCCTTTGTTACAGCAAGCCGGTGAGATTGATAACCTCACTGTTTCGTTGGGGCAAAGTACTTTGTTTGTGTTGTGCAGGTTCCACGTTGGCGCCGGAATCCTCGGTGTTGCGCCGCACTACATCCCGCCGCCATCAACCTTCAACGTGCTTCTTGGCTCCTCCTGGTTCGATAAACCTTGGTTTCTTTCCGAGGGAAAACTTGCCGCCGTGCGCATCATACCTTCCTCTTGGGGTTCCCAACGGACGTGTACATCTACGCGCATCAAGCACTTTTTCTGGCGCCGTTGCCGGGGAGATCAAGACACGCTGCAAGGGGAGTCTCCACTTCTCAATCTCTTTACTTTGTTTTTGTCTTGCTTTATTTTATTTACTACTTTGTTTGCTGCACCTAAATAAAACACACAAAAATTAGTTGCTAGTTTTACTTTATTTACTGTCTTGCTCTCTATATAAAAAAAAACACAAAAAAATTAGTTACTTGCATTTACTTTACTAGATTCATCATGTTTCCTTTTAATTTTACCACAAAAGACATACCGGTAGGACGTGGGTCTATAGTTGGGAGAAATAATATAGAAGAATTCTTCAATCATGTTAGTATTACTGAAGATTTTGAAGATAGACACTTGGTAGAACTTGAACCTACCTATGAAATTGCTGCTGCTGCTTTAGTTCGTATGTTGGAAACTAAATTTGTTAATCTCAATCCTATAATCCAACACATGTTTCTTACACTTGGTGATATGGAAGAAGGGGAAAAGAAAGATTTTGTTTTAGAAACCCTTCTTAGAGAATTTGGTGGTCTAGCAAGAGAAGCTAGAAAGGTCTTTGCTAAATTTAATATGCTAGGTTCTCATACTAATTTTGTTGGTCTCCTTGAAAAAATGGACATGGATAGAATAAGGTACACTAATAACATTAATGATAGTGGGGAGATCAAAGCACCAATACCATGTAAACTCCTAGCTATGAATGATGCACTAGAAAATAACTATGCTTGGCTTGTTCCTGAAAATTTGTTCGATGAGAGTAGCAAGCCCAAGACTAATGAAAAGGGAGACGCTGAAACTTATGTATCAAATATACTATGCTTGGTTGAGAAAACTCCCAACACCCCTGGTAATGATGTTGATGCTTCATCTCTTGATAATACTTGATATACACTTTCTGCGCCTAGCTGAAAGGCGTTAAAGAAAAGCGCTTATGGGAGACAACCCATGTTTTTACTACAGTACTTTGTTTTATATTTGAGTCTTGGAAGTTGTTTACTACTGTAGCAACCTCTCCTTATCATGTTTTTGTGTCAAGTAAAGTTTCTATAGTAAGGTTCATACTAGATTTGGATTACTGCGCAGAAACAGATTTCTTTTCTGTCACGAATCTGGGCCTAATTCTCTGTAGGTAACTCAGAAAATTATGCCAATTTACGTGAGTGATCCTCAGATATGTACGCAACTTTCATTAGATTTGAGTTTTTCCATTTGAGCAAGTCTGGTGCCATTTTAAAATTCGTCTTTACGAACTGTTCTGTTTTGACAGATTCTGCCTTTTATTTCGCATTGCCTCTTTTGCTATGTTGGATGAATTTCTTTGATCCATTAATGTCCAAGTAGCTTTATGCAATGTCCAGAAGTGTAAAGAATGATTGTGTCACCTCTGAACATGTAAATTTTTATTGTGCACTAACCCTCTAATGAGTTTGCTTGAAGTTTGGTGTGAAGGAAGTTTTCAAGGATCAAGAGAGGAGTATGATATACTATGATCAAGAGGAGTGAAAGATCTAAGCTTGGGGATGCCCCGGTGGTTCACCCCTGCATATTCTAAGAAGACTCAAGCGTCTAAGCTTGGGGATGCCCAAGGCATCCCCTTCTTCATCGACAACATCATCAGGTTCCTCCCCTGAAACTACATTTTTATTCCGTCACATCTTATGCACTTTGTTTGGAGCGTCGGTTTATTTTCATTTTTTGTTTTGTTTGAATAAAGTTGGATCCTAGCATTCACTTTGTGGGAGAGAGACACGCTCCGCTGTTGCATATGGACAAATATGTCCTTAGGCTTTACTCATAATGTTCAAGGCGAAGTTTCTTCTTCGTTAAATTGTTATATGGTTGGAATTGGAAAATGCTACATGTAGTAATTGCTATGATATTTTGGATAATGTGATACTTGGCAATTGTTTAAGCTCATGTTTAAGCTCTTGCATCATATACTTTGCACCCATTAATGAAGAAATACTTAGAGCTTGCTAATTTGGTTTGCATATTTGGTTTCTCTAGAGTCTAGATAATATCTAGTATTGAGTTTTGAACAACAAGGAAGACGGTGTAGAGTCTTATAATGTTTACAATATGTCTTTTATGTGAGTTTTGCTGCACCGGTTCATCCTTGTGTTTGTTTCAAATAAACCTTGCTAGCCTAAACCTTGTATCGAGAGGGAATACTTCTCATGCATCCAAAATACTTGAGCCAACCACTATGCCAATTGTGTCCACCATACCTACCTACTACATGGTATTTTTCCGCCATTCCAAAGTAAATTGCTTGAGTGCTACCTTTAAAATTCCATCATTCGCCTTTGCAATATATAGCTCATGGGACAAAATAGCCTTAAAAACTATTGTGGTATTGAATATGTACTTATGCACTTTATCTCTTATTAAGTTGCTTGTTGTGCGATAACCATGTTCCTGGGGACGCCATCAACTACTCTTTGTTGAATATCATGTGAGTTGCTATGCATGTTCGTCTTGTCTGAAGTAAGAGAGATCTACCACCTTATGGTTAAGCATGCATATTGTTAGAGAAGAACATTGGGCCGCTAACTAAAGCCATGAATCATGGTGGAAGTTTCAGTTTTGGACACATATCCTCAAATCTCATGTGAGAATAATAATTGTTGCTACATGCTTATGCATTAAAGAGGAGTCCAATATCTGTTGTTCATGTTGTCCCGGTATGGGTGTCTAAGTTGAAGAATGATCAAAAGCGAGAAATCCAATGCGAACTTTCTCCTTAGACCCTTGTACAGGCGGCATGGAGGTACCCCATTGTGACACTTGGTTAAAACATGTGCATTGCGATGATCCGGTAGTCCAAGCTAAGTAGGACAAGGTGCGGGCACTATTAGTATACTATGCATGAGGCTTGCAACTTGTAAGATATAATTTACATAACTCATATGCTTTATTACTACCGTTGAAAAAATTGTTTCATGTTTTCAAAATAAAAGCTCTAGCACAAATATAGCAATCGATGCTTTCCTCTTTGAAGGACCTTTCTTTTACTTTTATGTTGAGTCAGTTCACCTATCTCTCTCCACCTCAAGAAGCAAACACTTGTGTGAACTGTGCATTGATTCCTACATACTTGCATATTGCACTTGTTATATTACTCTATGTTGACAATTATCCATGAGATATACATGTTATAAGTTGAAAGCAACCGCTGAAACTTAATCTTCCTTTGTGTTGCTTCAATACCTTTACTTTGATTTATTGCTTTATGAGTTAACTCTTATGCAAGACTTATTGATGCTTGTCTTGAAGTACTATTCATGAAAAGTCTTTGCTTTATGATTCACTTGTTTACTCATGTCATTACCATTGTTTTGATCGCTGCATTCATTACATATGCTTACAAATGGTATGATCAAGATTATGATGGCATGTCACTTCAGAAATTATCTTTGTTATCATTTTACCTGCTCGGGACGAGCAGAACTAAGCTTGGGGATGCTGATACGTCTCCAACGTATCGATAATTTCTTATGTTCCATGCCACATTATTGATGATATCTACATGTTTTATGCACACTTTATGTCATATTCGTGCATTTTCCGGAACTAACCTATTAACAAGATGCCGAAGAGCCGATTCTTGTTTTCTGCTGTTTTTGGTTTCAGAAATCCTAGTAAGGAAATATTCTCGGAATTGGACGAAATCAACGCCCAGGGTCCTATTTTGCCACGAAGCTTCCAGAAGACCGAAGAGGAGACGAAGTGGGGCCACGAGGCGCCGCCACCATAGGGCGGCGCGGCCCAGGCCCTGGCCGCGCCGACCTATGGTGTGGGCCCCTCGTGCCGCCTCCTGACCTACCCTTCCGCCTACAAATAGCCTCCGTCGCGAAACCCCCGCACCGAGAGCCACGATACGGAAAACCTTACCGAGACGCCGCCGCCGCCAATCCCATCTCGGGGGATTCTCGGAGATCTCCTCCGGCACCCTGCCGGAGAGGGGATTCATCTCCCGGAGGACTCTACACCGCCATGGTCGCCTCCGGAGTGATGAGTGAGTAGTTCACCCCTGGACTATGGGTCCATAGCAGTAGCTAGATGGTTGTCTTCTCCTCATTATGCTTCATTGTTGGATCTTGTGAGCTGCCTAACATGATCAAGATCATCTATCTGTAATGCCATATGTTGTGTTTGTCGGGATCCGATGGATAGAGAATACTATGTTATGTTAATTATCAAGTTATTACCTATGTGTTGTTTATGATCTTGCATGCTCTCCGTTATTAGTAGAGGCTCGGCCAAGTTTTTACTCTTAACTCCAAGAGGGAGTATTTATGCTCGATAGTGGGTTCATGCCTACATTGATACCGGGACGAGTGACGGAAAGTTCTAAGGTTGTGTTGTGCTCGTTGCCACTAGGGATAAAACATTGATTCTATGTCTAAGGATGTAGTTATTGATTACATTACGCACCATACTTAATGCAATTGTCCGTTGCTTTGCAACTTAATACCGGAAGGGGTTCGGATGATAACCTGAAGGTGGACTTTTTAGGCATAGATGCGAGTTGGATGGCGGTCTATGTACTTTGTCGTAATGCCCAATTAAATCTCACTATATTTATCATGCCATGTATGTGCATTGCGGTGCCCTCTCTATTTGTCAATTGCCCGACTGTAATTTGTTCACCCAACATGCTTTTATCTTATGGGAGAGACACCTCTAGTGAACTGTGGACCCCGGTCCAATTATTTTATACTGAAATACAATCTACTGCAATACTTGTTTCTATCGTTTTCTTGCAAACAATCATCTTCCACACAATACGGTTAATCCTTTGTTACAGCAAGCCGGTGAGATTGATAACCTCACTTGTTTCGTTGGGGCAAAGTACTTTGTTTGTGTTGTGCGGGTTCCACGTTGGCGCCGGAATCCCCGGTGTTGCGCCGCACTACATCCCGCCGCCATCAACCTTCAACGTGCTTCTTGGCTCCTCCTGGTTCGATAAACCTTGGTTTCTTTCTGAGGGAAAACTTGCCGCTGTGCGCATCATACCTTCCTCTTGGGGTTCCCAACGGACGTGTACATCTACGCGCATCAATCATCAATAATGTGGCATGGAACATAAGAAATTATCGATACGTCGGAGACGTATCAATCATCATATGACAAGTGTTTCAGATTTCACTATTAGTAACTTTGTAATATGATGAACAATTTCACTCATAATTTTATCCATCATATCATGACGAATTTTCCGAGACCATGTCTGTACATGCTAGGCTCGTAAAGTTTAACCTCAGTATTCGCATGTGCAAATCTGGCTTGCACCCGTTGTATGCACACGTAGAATCTATAACACCCGATCATCACGTGATGCTACGAAACGACGAGTCTTAGCAACGGTGCATACTAAGGACGATCATTTCATGGATATGCGAATATCGTTAGTGCCCCAATAGTTATATTCTATCATCTTGCAATAAGGTCTTAGATATCACATATATCTCATACCTTGATTATTTCTGAAAACAAAATTTTCAGCTCCTTACTTTTCAAACAGATTTGAACTTCAAGTTTCACGGAGACAAGATAACTTTAGGTACTAATTGAAACCATAGCTCTTTGAATCAACAATGTGAGGTTTACTAAAAGTTTGCAATAGGACTTAATCATTTCTTGATTCTTTAACAATACGGTACCGATCAGTAAAGTTTCTTGTCAGATTTTAACTGTATTTCTATCTCAATTACAAGACTAGCGCTTGGTAGAAAACGGATGCCAATAGTACAAATTAATTCAAAATACTACTCGGACTATGTTTATGATAATTAGTTCATGTTTTAATCTAATTACTAATGAACTCTCACTTAATACAACATCCCTCATAGTTGTTAAGTGGTACACGATCCAAATCCACTACATCAAAACCGATCATCACGTGAGATGATGTAGCTTCAATGGTGAACATCAACATGTTGATCATATCATCCATATGACTCGTGTTCAACCTTTCGGTTTCCGTTGTCCCGAGGCCATGTCCGTACATGCTAGGCTCGTCAAGCAAACCCAAGTATTCCGCGTGTGCAACATGGCTTACACCCGTTGTATGTGAACGTTGAGTCTATCACATCCGATCATCACGAGATGCTTCGAAACGACGAGCCGTACAGCGGTGCATACGAGGGGAGAACACTTTATTATCTTGATATTAATGTGAGGGGTCATCTTATAATGCTACCATCGCGATCTAAGCAAAATAAGATGCATAAAGGATTAACATCACATGCAATTCATATGTGATATGATATGGCCCTTTAGTCTTTGCGCCTTCGATCTTCATCTCCAAAGCACGGACATGATCTCCATCATCAACGGGCATGATCTCCATCATCGTCGGCGTAGCGTCAAGGTCCATGGCGCCGTCTTCATGATTGTTCACCTCATGTAGCAACTATTACAACTACTTTGAAATACTACTCAACATGAAATTTAAAGACAACCATAAGGCTCCTGCCGGTTGCCACAATACAATAATGATCATCTCATACATATTCATCATCACATCATGGCCATATCACATCACCAAACCATGCAAAAACAAGTTAGACGCCTCTAATTTGGTTTGCATATTTTACGTGGTTTAGGGTTTTCGAGTAAGATCTAATCTACCTACGAACATGAACCACAACGGTGATACTAGTGTTGTCAATAGAAAGAGTAAATTGAATCTTCACTATGGTGGGAGAGACGAGATACCCGCAAAGCCACTTATGCAATACAAGTTGCATGTCGAACGTGGAGCAAGTCTCATGAACGCGGTCATGTAAAGTTAGCCCGAGCCGCTTCATCCCACCATGCCACAAAGATGCAAAGTACTCGAACTAAAGACAACATAAGCATCAACGCCCACAAAATAATTGTGTTCTACTCGTGCAACCATCTATGCATAGACACGGCTCTGATACCACTGTAGGGATTCGTTGCATAGAAAACAAAAAATTTCCTACCGCGAGAACGCAATCCAAGCCAAGATGCAATCTAGAAGATGGGAGCAACGAGGGGATGAACGAGACTAACCCTTGAAGATTTCCAAAGCCTACAAGAGGAGGCTCTCGTTGCTGCGGTAGACGATCACTTGCCGCTTTCAAAAGCGCGTAGAAGATCTTGACGGTGCCACAATCGGGCAGCACCTCCGTACTCGGTCACACGTACGGTGTTGATGACGACGTCCTTCTCCCCGTTCCGGCGGGCAGCGGAAGTAGTAGATCCTCCTCGGAATCCCGGCAGCACGACGGCGTGGTGGCGGTGGTGGTGGAGAACTCCGGCAGGGCTTCGCCTATGCGCTGCGGGAGTATTATGTGGAGGAGGAGAGGCTAGGGTTTGGGGAGAGGGGGTGGCTAGGGCGCCGGCCATGGGCATCCCTAGGTGGTGCGGCCAAGAGTGGCTGCCCCCTGATACGTCTCCGACGTATCGATAATTTCTTATGTTCCATGCTACATTATTGATGATATCTACATGTTTTATACACATTATATGTCGTATTTATGCATTTTCCGGCACTAACCTATTAACAAGATGCCGAAGAGCCGTTCTGTCGTTTTCTGCTGTTTTTGGTTTCAGAAATCCTACAAAGGAAATATTCTCGGAATTGGACGAAATCAACGCCCAGGGTCCTATTTTTGCACGAAGCTTCCAGAAGACCGAGGGGGAAAGGAAGTGGGGCCACGAGGCGCCGACACAATAGGGCGGCGCGGCCTGGCCCCTGGCCGTGCGGGCCCTAGCGTGTGGGGCCCTCGTGTGGCCCCCCGCGTTGCCCTTCCGCCTACTTAAAGCCTTCGTCGCGAAACCCTCTGTACCGAGAGCCACGATACGGAAAACCTTACTGAGACGCCGCCGCCGCCAATCCCATCTCGGGGGATTCAGGAGATCGCCTCCGGCACCCTGCCGGAGAGGGGATTCATCTCCCGGAGGACTCTACACCACCATGGTCGCCTCCGGAGTGATGAGTGAGTAGTTCACCCCTGGACTATGGGTCCATAGCAGTAGCTAGATGGTTGTCTTCTCCTTATGTGCTTCATTGTTGGATCTTGTGAGCTGCCTAATATGATCAAGATCATCTATCTGTAATACTATATGTTGTGTTTGTCGGGATCCGATGGATAGAGAATACTATGTTATGTTAATTATCAATCTATTACCTATGTGTTGTTTATGATCTTGCATGCTCTCCGTTATTAGTAGAGGCTCGGCCAAGTTTTTGCTCTTAACTCCAAGAGGGAGTATTTATGCTCGATAGTGGGTTCATGCCTCCATTAAATGCAGGACGAGTGACGGAAAGTTCTAAGGTTGTGGATGTGCTTGTTGCCACTAGGGATAAAACATTGATGCTATGTCTAAGGATGTAGTTATTGATTACATTACGCACCATACTTAATGCAATTGTCCGTTGTTTTGCAACTTAATACTGGAAGGGGTTCGGATGATAACCTCGAAGGTGGACTTTTTAGGCATAGATGCATGTTGGATAGCGGTCTATGTACTTTGTCGTAATGCCCAATTAAATCTCACAATATTTATCATATCATGTATGTGCATTGTTATGCCCTCTCTATTTGTCAATTGCCCGACTGTAATTTGTTCACCCAACATGCTTTTATCTTATGGGAGAGACACCTCTAGTGAACTGTGGATCCCGGTCCTATTCTTTACATCGCATACAATCTACTTGCAATACTTGTTTTACTGTTTTCTGCAAACAATTATCTTCCACACAATACGGTTAATCCTTTGTTACAGCAAGCCGGTGAGATTGACAACCTCACTGTTTCGTTGGGGCAAAGTACTTTGGTTGTGTTGTGCGGGTTCCACGTTGGCGCCGGAATCCCCGGTGTTGCGCCGCACTACATCCTGCCGCCATCAACCTTCAACGTGCTTCTTGGCTCCTCCTGGTTCGATAAACCTTGGTTTCTTTCTGAGGGAAAACTTGCTGCTGTGCGCATCATACCTTCCTCTTGGGGTTCCCAACGAACGTGTGAGTTACACGCCATCAAGCATATTTTCTGGCGCCGTTGCCGGGGAGGAAAGGTAAACGGCACACACACACCGGATCCCGGCAACGAAGCTATTTTCTGGCGCCGTTGCCGGGGAGGAAAGGTAAAAGGCACTCATACTCCGGTCCCAGGTAAAGTACTTTTCTGTTGCCGTTGTGTAAGTGCTCGAAGCTATTTCCTTTAGATCCTGCAATTGCATCTTTTTGTTTCTTGTTTACACTAGTTTGGCATAATGGACAACAATGAGCTTCTTATTCTATTTCCCGATTTAAGACATGGATGGTTTGATGCGAAAATTAAAAAACCCATGGAACATATTAATATGAACACTTTGAATACCATTGTTGCTAATGATATAGAAAGTTCTAAGCTTGGGGAAGCTGGCTTTGATGAGCATGATATTTTTAGTGCCCCAAGCATTGAGGAGAAAATTTACTTTGATGATACTTTGCCTCCTATTTATGATGATTATAATGATATTGGTCTTTTAGTACCGCCTGTTATGGAGGATAAATTAGATTATGATTACAATATGCCTCCTATATTTGATAATGAGAATAATAATGATAGCTACTTTGTTGAATTTGCTCCCACTACAACTAATAAAATTGATTATGCTTATGTGGAGAGTAATGATACTTTTATGCATGTGAATAAGAATGCTTTATGTGATACTTATATTGTTGAGTTTGTTCATGATGTCTCTGAAAATTATTATGAGAGAGGGAAATATGGTTGTAAAAATTTTCATGTTACTAAAACACCTCTCTATATGCTGAAATTTTTGAAGTTACACTGGTTTTATCTTCCTATGCTTGTTACTTTGCTCTTCATGAACTTGTTTATTTACAAGATTCCTTTTCATAGGAAGCATGTTAGGCTTAAATTTGTTTTGAATTTGCTTTTTGATGCTCTCTTTTGCTTCAACTACTATTTCTTGGGAGTGCATCATTGAAATTACCGAGCCCATCTTAATGGCTATAAAGAAAGAACTTCTTGGGAGATAACCCATGTGTTTATTTTGCTACAGTACCTTTGTTTTATATTTGTGTCTTGGAAGTTGTTACTACTGTAGCAACCTCTCCTTATCTTAGTTTTGTTGCATTATTGTGCCAAGTAAAATCTTTGATAGTAAGGTTCATACTAGATTTGGATTACTGCGCAGAAACAGATTTCTTGCTGTCACGAATCTGGGCCTAATTCTCTGTAGGTAACTCAGAAAATTATACCAATTTACGTGAGTGATCCTCAGATATGTACGCAACTTTCATTCAATTTGAGCATTTTCATCTGAGCAAGTCTGTTACCACTTTAAAATTCGTCTTTACGGACTGTTCTGTTTTGACAGATTCTACCTTTTATTTCGCATTGCCTCTTTTGCTGTGTTGAATGGATTTCTTTGTTCCATTGACCTCCAGAAGCTTTGTGCAATGTCCTGAAGTGTTAAGAATGATTGTGTTATCTCTGAACTTGTGAATTTTTGATTATGCACTAACCCTCTAATGAGTTTGTTTCGAGTTTGGTGTGGAGGAAGTTTTCAAGGGTCAAGAGAGGAGGATGATATACTATGATCAAGAAGAGTGAAAAGTCTAAGCTTGGGGATGCCCCGGTGGTTCATCCCTGCATATTTCAAGAAGACTCAAGCGTCTAAGCTTGGGGATGCCCAAGGCATCCCCTTCTTCATCGACAAATTTATCAGGTTCCTCCCTTGAAACTATATTTTTATTCGGTCACATCTTATGTACTTTACTTGGAGCGTCTGTTTGTTTTTGTTTTTGTTTATGTTTGAATAAGTTCATCCTTGTGTGGGAGAGAGACACGCTCCGCTGGTTCATATGAACACATGTGTTCTTAGCTTTTAATGTTCATGACGAAGGTTGAAACTGCTTCGCTCATTGTTATATGGTTGGAAACGGAAAATGCTACATGTAGTAATTCTAAAATGTCTTGAATAATTTGATACTTGGCAATTGTTGTGCTCATGTTTAAGCTCTTGCATCATATACTTTGCACCCATTAATGAAGAAATACATAGAGCTTGCTAAAATTTGGTTTGCATAATTGGTCTCTCTAAGGTCTAGATAATTTCTAGTAAAGAGTTTGAACAACAAGGAAGACGGTGTAGAGTCTTATAATGTTTACAATATGTCTTTTATGTGAGTTTTGCTGCACCGGTTCATCCTTGTGTTTGTTTCAAATAAACCTTGCTAGCCTAAACCTTGTATCGAGAGGGAATACTTCTCATGCATCCAAAATCCTTGAGCCAACCACTATGCCATTTGTGTCCACCATACCTACCTACTACATGGTATTTCTCCGCCATTCCAAAGTAAATTGCTTGAGTGCTACCTTTAAATTTCCATCATTCACCTTTGCAATATATAGCTCATGGGACAAAATAGCCTTAAAAACTATTGTGGTATTGAATATGTACTTATGCACTTTATCTCTTATTAAGTTGCTTGTTGTGCGATAACCATGCTTCTGGGGACGCCATCAACTCTTTGTTGAATATCATGTGAGTTGCTATGCATGTCCGTCTTTTCTGAAGTAAGAGAGATCTACCACCTTAATGATTAGAGCATGCATATTGTTAGAGAAGAACATTGGGCCGCTAACTAAAGCCATGAATCATGGTGGAAGTTTCAGTTTTGGACATATATCCTCAATCTCATATGAGAACACTAATTGTTGCCACATGCTTATGCATTAAAGAGGAGTCCATTATTTGTTGTCCATGTTGTCCCGGTATGGATGTCTAAGTTGAGAATAATCAAAAGCGAGAAATCCAAAATGCGAGCTTTCTCCTTAGACCTTTGTACGGGCGGCATGGAGGTACCCCTTTGTGACACTTGGTTAAAACATGTGTATTGCGATGATCCGGTAGTCCAAGCTAATTAGGACAAGGTGCGGGCACTATTAGTACACTATGCATGAGGCTTGCAACTTGTAAGATATAATTTACATAACTCATATGCTTTATTACTACCGTTGACAAAATTGTTTCATGTTTTCAAAATAAAAGCTCTAGCACAAATATAGCAATCGATGCTTTCCTCTTTGAAGGACCTTTCTTTTACTTTTATGTTGAGTCAGTTCACCTATCTCTCTCCACCTCAAGAAGCAAACACTTGTGTGAATTGTGCATTGATTCCTACATACTTGCATATTGCACTTGTTATATTACTTTACATTGACACTATCCATGAGATATACATGTTATAAGTTGAAAGCAACCGCTGAAACTTAATCTTCCTTTGTGTTGCTTCAATACCTTTACTTTGATTTATTGCTTTATGAGTTAACTCTTATGCAAGACTTATTGATGCTTGTCTTGAAGTACTATTCATGAAAAGTCTTTGCCTTATGATTCATTTGTTTACTCATGTCATTACCATTGTTTTGATCGCTGCATTCATTACATATGCTTACAATAGTATGATCAAGGTTATGATGGCATGTCACTCCAGAAATTATCTTTGTTATCGTTTACCTGCTCGGGACGAGCAGAGCTAAGCTTGGGGATGCTGATACGTCTCCGACGTATCGATAATTTCTTATGTTCCATGCTACATTATTGATGATATCTACATGTTTTATACACATTATATGTCGTATTTATGCATTTTCCGGCACTAACCTATTAACAAGATGCCGAAGAGCCGGTTGTTGTTTTCTCGCTGTTTTTGGTTTCAGAAATCCTACAAAGGAAATATTCTCGGAATTGGACGAAATCAACGCCCAGGGTCCTATTTTTGCACGCAGCTTCCAGAAGACCGAGGGGGAAAGGAAGTGGGGCCACGAGGCGCCGACACAATAGGGCGGCGCGGCCTGGCCCCTGGCCGCGCGGCCCTAGCGTGTGGGGCCCTCGTGTGGCCCCCCGCGTTGCCCTTCCGCCTACTTAAATCCTTCGTCGCGAAACCCTCTGTACCGAGAGCCACGATACGGAAAACCTTACTGAGACGCCGCCGCCGCCAATCCCATCTCGGGGGATTCTGGAGATCGCCTCCGGCACCCTGCCGGAGAGGGGATTCATCTCCCGGAGGACTCTACACCGCCATGGTCGCCTCCGGAGTGATGAGTGAGTAGTTCACCCCTGGACTATGGGTCCATAGCAGTAGCTAGATGGTTGTCTTCTCCTTATGTGCTTCATTGTTGGATCTTGTGAGCTGCCTAACATGATCAAGATCATCTATCTGTAATACTATATGTTGTGTTTGTCGGGATCCGATGGATAGAGAATACTATGTTATGTTAATTATCAATCTATTACCTATGTGTTGTTTATGATCTTGCATGCTCTCCGTTATTAGTAGAGGCTCGGCCAAGTTTTTGCTCTTAACTCCAAGAGGGAGTATTTATGCTCGATAGTGGGTTCATGCCTCCATTAAATGCGGGACGAGTGACGGAAAGTTCTAAGGTTGTGGATGTGCTTGTTGCCACTAGGGATAAAACATTGATGCTATGTCTAAGGATGTAGTTATTGATTACATTACGTACCATACTTAATGCAATTGTCTGTTGTTTTGCAACTTAATACTGGAAGGGGTTCGGATGATAACCTGAAGGTGGACTTTTTAGGCATAGATGCATGCTGGATAGCGGTCTATGTACTTTGTCGTAATGCCCAATTAAATCTCACAATATTTATCATATCATGTATGTGCATTGTTATGCCCTCTCTATTTGTCAATTGCCCGACTGTAATTTGTTCACCCAACATGCTTTTATCTTATGGGAGAGACACCTCTTGTGAACTGTGGATCCCGGTCCTATTCTTTACATCGCATACAATCTACTGCAATACTTGTTTTACTGTTTTCTGCAAGCAATTATCTTCCACACAATACGGTTAATCCTTTGTTACAGCAAGCCGGTGAGATTGACAACCTCACTGTTTCGTTGGGGCAAAGTACTTTGGTTGTGTTGTGCAGGTTCCACGTTGGCGCCGGAATCCCTGGTGTTGCGCCGCACTACATCCCGCCGCCATCAACCTTCAACGTGCTTCTTGGCTCCTCCTGGTTCGATAAACCTTGGTTTCTTTCTGAGGGAAAACTTGCTGCTGTGCGCATCATACCTTCCTCTTGGGGTTCCCAACGAACGTGTGAGTTACACGCCATCACCCCCTCCCTCTCCTCCTCATTATATAGGTGGAAATCCCCAAGAGTTGTAGTCCAAGTCTTCGAATAAGACCCCAACAACAAAACCTCCCATAGGTGGGAAACCTACTCAAGGGGGGAGTCCTACCCAAGGTGGGACTCCCACCTTTCCCTTAGGTGGGGTGGCCGGCCACCTATGGTGGAGTCCACCTGGGACTCCACCCCTTAGGGTTTGGCTGGCCATGCAAGGTGGAGTCCCTTCGGGACTCCACTTTCCATGGTGATTTCTTCCGGACTTTTCTAGAACCTTCTAGAACCTGCCATAAATGCACCGGATCATTTTCAAACTTGGAATATGACTTCTTATATATTAATCTTATTCTCCGGACCATTCCGGACCTCCTCGTGATGTCCTGGATCCCATCCGAGACTCCGAACAAAACTTCAAACTCCATTCCTTATTCCATATCTACTTAAACGACATCAAACCTTAAGTGTGTCACCCTACGGTTCGCGAACTATGTAGACATGGTCGAGATCTCTCTCCGACCAATAATCAATAGCGGGATCTGGAGATCCATAATGGCTCCCACATATTCAACGATGACTTAGTGATCGAATGAACCATTCACATACGATACCAATTCCCTTTGTCACGCGATATTTTACTTGTCCGAGGTTTGATCATCGGTATCTCTATACCTTGTTCAACCTCGTCTCTGACAAGTACTCTTTACTCGTACCGTGGTATGTGGTCTCTTATGAACCATTCATATGCTTGCAAGCTATTTAGACGACATTCCACCGAGAGGGCCAGAGTATATCTATCCGTCATCGGGATGGACAAATCCCACTGTTGATCCATATGCCTCAACTCATACTTTCCGGATACTTAATCCCACCTTTATAACCACCCATTTACGCGGTGGCGTTTGATGTAATCAAAGTACCTTTCCGAGCATAAGTGATTTACATGATCTCATGGTCATAAGGACTAGGTAACTATGTATCGAAAGCTTATAGCAAATAACTTAATGACGTGATCTTATGCTACGCTTAATTGGGTGTGTCCATTACATCATTCACATAATGATATAACCTTGTTATTAATAACATCCTATGTTCATGATTATGAAACTAATCATCTATTAATCAACAAGCTAGTTAAGAGGCTTTACTAGGGACTCATTGTTGTTTACATAACACACATGTATCAATGTTTCGGTTAATACAATTATAGCATGGTATATAAACATTTATCATAAACATAAAGATATATAATAACCGCTTTTATTATTGCCTCTTGGGCATATCTCCAACATTTAGCAGGAGGATAATATTTTCCAATAAAATCATCTTTGCATTTAACCCAAGAATCATACTATTTCTAGGCAAAGATAGTAACCAATATTAAGCTCCACCTCTCAAAAAGAAAGGAAACAATTTAATTTTTATAATATCACCATCTACATCCTTGTATTTTTGCATCTTAGAAAGTTCAACAAAATTATTAAGGTGAGAAGCGGTATCTTCAGTACTAACACCAGAAAATTGCTCTTTCATAACAAGATTTAATAAAGCATGTTTAATTTCATATAAAGCTGCTTCAGGAGAAGATGGAGGAATAGGTGTACACATAAAATCATTGTTCTTTGTGCTAGTAAAGTCACACAACTTAGTATTTTCAGCGGAACCCATTTTAGCAAAATTAAAACTAAACAACATAAATAACATCAATAATCGAAACTAATTTTTTGTGTTTTTTTATATAATAAAGCAAACAAGACAAAATAAATTAAACTAAGCAAAACAATAACAAAGTAAAGAGATTGGAGATGAGAGACTCCCCTTGCAGAAATACTCTTTCTCCCCGGCAAGGGTGCCAGAAAATTAGCTTAATGAGCGCAGATTGCACAACGTTGGGAACCCCAAGCGGAAGGTATGATGAGCAAAGCAGCAAGTTTTCCCTCAGTAAGAAACCAAGATTTAATCGATCAGTAGGAGAAATGCGTGACTTCTGAAGGTGTTGCTGGGCTGCCTATTGGCAGGGCGCACTACCGGCGTCAGCAACAACGTGAAATCCGCACACAACACAACCAAAGTACTTTGCCCCAACTTACAGTGAGGTTGCCAATCTCACCGGTTTACTCAACACAAAGGATTAAACGTATCGTGTGAAAAAAGATGTTTGCAGTTATTAAAGAGAACATAGCTTACTGTAAGTAAACATAGGATGATTACAGTGGTTGAATTTATCAGTGTAAAGGAAAGGACCAGGGTCCACAGTTCACTAGAAGTGTCTCTCCATAAAGATAAATAAAATTCTGGGTGAACAAATTACAACTGGGAAATTGATAGAATATCGACCATACATGACAAGATGATTACTATGAGATTCTTTTGGGCATTACAACATAATACATAGACCGTAATCCAACTGTGCCTATGACTAATAATCCACCTTCCGGTTATCGTCCGAACCCCTTCCAGTATTAAGTTGCAAGCAACAGATTATCGCATTAAGCAATGTGTGTAAAGTAAACAATAGAATTACCCTTGGATAAAAAAATGTTGTTTTCTCCCTAGTAGCAACAACACATCTACAATTTTAGAAGTTATTGTCACTCTTCCAGAAACCTAGAGGCATGAACCTACTATCGAGCATAAATAACCCCTCTTGGAGTCACAAGCATCTACTTGGCCAGGGTATCTACTAGCAACGGAGAGCATGCAAGATCACAAATAACATATGACAAGAATGTATAATCAATCTCAACATAGTACACAATATTCATAGGATCCCAGCAAACACAACATGTAGCATTACATAAGGATGATCTTGATTATGTAAGGCAGCTCACAAGATCTAAACATGAGGCACAAATTGGAGAAGACAACCATCTAGCTACTGCTGTTGACCCATAGTCTAGGGATGAACTACTCACGCATCACTTCGGAGGCGGGCATGACGATGTAGATGCCTCCGGCGATGATTCCCCCCTCCGGCAGGGTGCCGGGAAGAGCTTCAGAACCCTCCCGAACTAGGGTCTGCAATGACGGCCGCGATGAAACTTTTCGTGGATGGAGGCTTGGCTCACCTCACGCGGTGGAGGAGATGCTGGAGGTTATCTCGGTTGCAGCCCAGGATGTGACCTTGTCAGTTAGGAGAATGAGTAGCTCCATGGCAAACTAGGGATCAGAAACAGTTGAATTCAGCATCTTCAAATCTGGAGAAGTCCCAGGTAAAGTGTTTATTTTAGCCTGGTTCCTCCTTTTGGCACGGACTCACCGCAAGACGAAAGGTTTCCGGCAAGGTTGGCAAGACGGTAGCTAGCTCACGGCAAGACGGCGGGGTTCTGGCAAGGTAGGCAAGACATCGGAGAACTCATAGGAAGATGACAGTGAACTCACGGCAAGACGGCGGGGTTCCAGGAAGGTCGGCAAGCCTGGCGACAAATTCCGGTGAGACCGGCAGTATTCCGGCGAGTTACATTGCCATGTTTTCATGTTTTAACCCGTAAAGCATAATCTACCTAGTTGTTCTTCACCTAAGTCGTGATACATTGGCATGTTTTTTTTTCTGATCGCTCTGGCTAAAACATGGATATGTAACTACTCTAACATCCTACTAGATGGAACTCTTAACTCCTGTTTTGGATGTAACAAAGTAGTTGCATCAGATCGGGCTAGAACTTTTTGTAAGAATGTAACAGGTGGTACAGGAGCTCCACCGATGTGTCTCCCATCCGCAATTATTTTTGGAAACAACATTTTTTTTTGATGTATTTTATTCCACACACAGGTTGAAGGAGAACTGGAGAAGATGCGGAGATTGTTGGATGGAAGAAAGAAGGGAGCAGTGGTTCCCGCGCGTGTCTAATCTACTTTTGGAAAGATTCTTTTAACTAGAAAAAAATAGTTTGGGTGACCTCGCTCTAAAGATAAAACGAGGTCGACCTCGATGTAGTCACGCCCTAAGAAAAACATATGAGAATGAAGGTGGAAAACGCTTGTTATCCGCCGACCGATCAAGGACGAAAGATCGGTCGTCGAGCGCGCGCACTGTATGCCAGTTTCCCTGCCATTTTATACGATGGATCCTACCATGTTACTGCATGCATACATGTAAGTTGAGTGCGCTGCCCCATCATGAGGTAGTGTTCCTAAGGTGGACCCTATCAGGTTACTGTTGACGTCAGAAACCCACCGGCGGGCAGCGACTGGTCAACACCGTAGAGCCGGGAACAACTAGGGCTGCGGCTGGCCCCAGTCCCTCAGAGCGACGGCCCGCAAAGCCTCCTGGTCACACGTCCGATGCTATCGCAAGGGCGTGCCACCTGACCTATACCTGGTCGAGGAAGGTATGGATGATGCCTCGCTTAGTTTCTGCGGGGCACACACGTACACGTTAAATACGAGCCTCGATCGGCTCTCAGGTTATCCTGTGAATCGGCTGAAAGAGCCGATTCACCCATGATTCGTCCAAGGTGGCCGAATATATGGTGGTCCTGCTTGATCAAGATGAAGCTAATAAGATCTACGACGATCTGGGGTTTTCACCGCATAATCGGATCATCCTACTCACGATTGGGCCTCGCGCTCGCGCACGGTGATCGTAAGCCGATCCTAGACGGGGCCTAAAAACCAACATGAGGTTGATCCTCGGAACTTCCTGTCTAGGGCCAGCAAACTGCACCCTACACGCCGCTGGATCCTCCAACCCTTTGTAAGGCCTAACTATTGCGGATGTTAAACTAATCCTTGATGAATCAAGGAGCAATCGTAACGGATCGAATCTACTAAATAGAGATCAAGCGGGGTGCCGCCCCTACACCTAAGATGAGGTGTAAGGGCGGCTAGACATGCAAGGGTTGCACTACGATAGCATCTGATATGAAGAACAATGCTAACCCTAACATGTCTAAGATAACTACGTTGCTCGCCATCAAAAACGCTTCAGCACGAGCAACGCATGAACAACAGGGGCAGGCTCGTGCTGCCTAGATCGCAAGATGCGATCTAGGCAGCATGGTGCTTACCGGAGAAACCCTCGAGACGAAGGGGTTGGCGATGCGCCGAGATTTGTTTGTGGTTGAACGTTGGTTGTTGTTTATTCCATAAACCCTAGATACATATTTATAGTCCGAGGGGACTTTCTAACGTGGGAACAATCCCAACCGGGCACGAGCCCAAACTCTAACCTCCAAACGACACGTATCCTAATATGTTACAGATACACGGGCAATTTAGCCCAAACTCGGTACAAAAGGCCGATTCACGTATTTCCTCCATGTATATGTCTTCAAATCCATCTTGATCGCGGCCCACCTCTGACTTGGTCAAATTCTGGTGATAACACATGCCCCCCTGGTTTTGGAAATGACATTTCCAAAATCATTACGCTTTTCCTTCGTCGGGTCATGTCGCGGCAGAGCAGAGCTTGTTGCAGCATTCTTCATCATGATGCCTCGCCTTCGCAACTTCTCTGCACGATTTGACAACTCTGGCACCGCATCCTTGGAAACTGTCCGAGCATTAATTCTCCACTATATCTTCTGTTATTTAACCACATCGAACAGTTCACCTCTTCATCCCCCTTGCTCCAAACCAGCCATCGGTCGAAAAAACCCTCTTCTCCTACAGCCATGTCTTCTTCCTCCACCCAATCCTCTTCCTCAAGTGAAGGAGAGCCAGAGGTCAATCAGATGGCCATCTACGATGCCTTCGTGCCTGAGCATTGGGATGCGAGAGAATGGGACTTTTCCATCGAGTCAGAAGCCGACGAACCCCGCACCATTGGGGAAGAAGACCTCCGGTTCCTCGTCGACGGGGAGCTGGAAGCGGCGTGCGCAGACGACCTCCTCTCATGGGAGATAGATCCTTCCTCCGACGAAGAGGAAGAAGAAGAAGAAAAGCCCGAAGAAGAAGACTCCTCCGACACCGGGTACCCGCCGGCCAAACGCCTTCGAGGTTGGGCTTGGTCAGACGATGATGACGTCGAGGAGGATGAAGACGCTACCGGTGGCTTCATCAGCAGCGACGAGGAGCTCACCGGTAGCAGCGCCGATGAGGGCGACGACGAGGGTGGTGACAGCCCTTAGATAGGATCCCTAGAATAGGACCCGTAGTAGCAGATGGGGCCTTTGTATCCCCTAGCGTTTCCTTTTGAGAGCACTCTTAGCTCTTTGTGTAAGAAATCTGGCTATCAATGAAGAACTCTCCTTATTTCGACCTTGCCGATTCCTTGTATGCTAATTTGGTCGATTTTTCCTCATCCTGGCTTTGTCAACCGTTAGCCTGATCAATGATCAATGAGCCGATGGCAACGCATCGGTCTCTTATCATAAGGTTCGAGATAGATCAATTCAAATCCCCAAAGCTTAAAGTTCGTTCTAATCGGCAAAGCTCCAGAATCAATGCCTTCCAGAGAATTTCAGGACCATTGCTGAAAATCTTGATCGCCTACCACTTTCCTTGCGATACTCTGTTTTCTTTGCAGCAACAAACTGGCCCAAAGCCTATCAATTGCGATGGCTTCCTCTTCAAATTGGTGGCTCTATTCTGCAAGAATTCTCCATCTCCTAAACGAGCTGTGACATAGAGCCAGCCGATCCCAACGAAATTGGCTTCTCAAAACGAAGGATCTTTAGGGCGAGCTGCCCCCCGAGCCTCAGTCGAGGCAAGCGCAGTAACGAGCCCGCCCAATGTATCATCCTCAGCCTCCAAACTATAGTGCAGAGCCAGCCGATTCCAATAGAATCGGCTCCCCAGAGCAAAGAACTCTCAAGGTGAGTTGCCCCCCGAGCGTCGGCTGTTCTCATGGCTGTGGCAAAGAATAACTCCCTTTGTCGAGCTCTCCTCATCCTGTTCTGCATGCTCATGCCAGCACCGTTGCACTTGAAGATTCTGCTAATGGGGTCACCAAACAATTCCACTGAGGAATTCCATAGAATCTCTCCACGTGACTCGATGGCTGCTCTATTAGGCTTCTGCTTGTGACAGTTGTATCCCTTGAGTTGATGGCCATGCATCGGCTTTCTCATTCTTAAGTCGATGTCTGCGCATCGGCTGTGCAATTTTTGAATTTTTGAAATTTTTTTTTTACGGCCGATTTATGTGTCGGCCCCCATACGTCAATACTCACCACCAAAGGATGAGACTACTGCATATCCTTCGACTTTTATCCATCTAGGTGCCCCCCGAGCCGATTCTGTCAAGAGAAATGATGGTATCGGCTTTTTTTAGGTAATCCCTGTTGGGTCAAACGTTGAGCCCAGGCAGAATGGATGGTGAGGATGATTTTGGCCGATTGCTGGAATCGGCCTCCGCGTTGCTTGCTCGGTGAAGGTTTTGTAATGTCCCTTCATAGATTTTGGGGCCGATCACAAGGGTCAGCCTTGCCACGTTTGCTTATTGACGTGCTCTTGCTACTCGTTCAGGCCGGTAGATAAAACCAGCCCAATCTCTGACTTTATCATGTTGGTGCGCTTGCTGTCGTCCACCTTGAGTGCATCGTGTAATCGTGAAGCACTAAGCTTCGAAGGAAGGACGAGCACCATGTTTGTGCCGGCCGATGTCTCATCATCGGCTTTCCTTTGCTTGGGGCGCCACTCTTTTCTTTGTGGCCGACCCTCTTCATCCAGGGTTCGCTGAACTTTCGCAGCTAGATCAGGCCGTGCCTTCCTCAGCGTATGCAAGTATAACCTTTCGGCTTCTTCCAGGCCGCGCAATCGCTGAACCCTGCGCTTTTGGGAACGGCTGAGTCCATCAGGGCACCACCTTGGCCGGTGGTACCTGTCTTCTTCTTCTTGTCCCTCGTTTTCTGAATCCTCGAGATCTTCCCATCGAGGGGACTCAGCGCGTCTGCTTTGTGGCGGGAGAGGCCCTAAGCGCTCGAACACGGACACGTTGGCTGCCTCCTTCTTCTTCCTGTTACATTCTGGGCAATTGCCGATTGTGGGCAATCGGCTCATTCCTGAGTCCCAGCAGTGTCTGAAGAAGGGACAATCCCAGTGCCTATCCTCGTCGTCCCGCTCCCCCAACTCTTCCTTGGCACGGCGCTCGTGCTCCTCCTCATCGCGATCGTGCCGCCGATGTCTTCTGGCTTCTCTAGCCAGACGATCTCCTTCATCATCATCGCTGGATCGTCGGCGTTGGTCATACTGACTCACATACTTGTAGAGGAGGTGATCAGAGAGAGGTCGCTGATATCTTATGTTCTTCACTTCTCCCTCTGTGACGTAGCGCTTGCCGTCTTGGCGGAGCCGATCGCGCGGAGCGGCTTCCTCTGTGTCTTTGCTATGAGAGCAGCTGCCCTCATCTCCATCCTTACCAGAGTGGTGTCCAAGCCCTACCATGTTGATATTGCACGAGAGATCTGGCTGGCACCCTCCATGGTAAGTATACTCCACCATGTTAACGGCAGGGAAGGGGTGTGTGTCGACCTTCATGGCGTACTGGTTCAAAATTAGTCGTCCCTTTTCTATCGCCATCTGGATCTGCTGCCGCCACACCCTGCAGTCGTTGGTGGTGTGGGAGAACGTGTTATGCCATTTGCAGTATGGCTTTCCGTTCAGCTCCTGCGCCGTGGGGATCTTGTGGCCTTCGGGTACCCTTATATGCTTCTCCGTGAGTAAGAGATCAAAAATCTGCTCAGTTTTGGTCACGTCGAAGTCGAACCCTTTTGGAGGAATTTGTGGCTTCACCCACTTACAGGACACGGGGCTTGTCGTCCGAGTCCATTCAGCTACTGCTACCTCCTGATCTCCCATAGCACCTTCATCCTCGTCTGCGTCAACCATGGTAACCACGCGCTTGAATTTGTCCTGATAAACATCTGGGTGGCGCTGTTCATACGCTGACAGCTTCTGCACCATGTGCGCTAATGAAGGGTAGTCTGCTTGGGAGGCCACGTCCTTAATCGATGATGATAGACCCACCACCGCCAATTCGACTGCTTCTTTTTCACTTACGTGAACCGAATAGCATCGGTTCCTCACGGTCCTGAAGCGCTGGATGTATTCTGCTACGGTCTCCCCGCGCTTCTGTCGTACTTGAGCAAGATCGGCAATACCAGCCTCGGAAGCTTCTGAGTGATACTGGAGGTGGAACTGCTCCTCCAACTGCTTCCAGGTCCGGACTGAGTTCGGTGGCAGCGATGTGTACCACCCGAAAGCCGATCCTGTGAGGGACTGTGAAAAGAACCTCACACGCAGCTCGTCTGATGCTGAGATAGTGCCCAGCTGTGCCAAATATCGGCTCACATGCTCGATGGAGCTGGAACCATCCGATCCACTAAACTTTGTAAAGTCGGGGAGCCGATATTTGGGAGGTAGCGGAATCAATTCGTACTCGTTGGGGTACGGCTTGGTATAGCCGATTGTCCTCCTTTTCGGCATCATGCCGAACTGGTCTTTTAGGATCGTACAAATCTCATCCGCGGTGATGGCCGAAGGCGATGGACCCTGAAGCTTCGCCGGGGTGGCATACTTGGCCAGCCATGCTTGCTTTTCCAGTTCTGAGCCAACTGCAGGAGCTGGGCTCTGGAGGTTCGTCGGAGTGGCGTACTTAGCTAGCCACGTTTGCTTCTCAAGATCTGCCGTTGACGTTCCTCCTGCTGTTCCAGAGGCCCCTGCTGTCGCAGCCTGGTTCGAGAGTGTCCAGGTGCTGCCGTCTGGTATGTATGCGCACGCGTACCCGTGCGGGATCTCCTTGGGCGCCTCAGGTAGGAATTGGTAGTCACTAGGATCACCACCAATTTTGTAGACGACGTATGCCGATGAGTTCGGCACTTCTGGTGCTGCCCATGCGAATGGCAGCGGTGGATGGGATTGGAGTGCCATCTCTCCCTTGTAAGTCCCCAGAGCTGGTCCCGACGGAGAATACTGGCGGCTCATGATTTCCTGGATCACGCGCAGAGCGACACGCTCTAAAGTGTTCACCAGGCTCTCAGAGTGACGGTGAAGCGAATGAGCCACCATGTAGTTGATTTCCTGACGCAGCGACCTGGTGCGTTCTTCTGACGGAGCGGACAGGTCCACCCCATCGAGTGCGCCTTCAGGTGAGAACCCCTTCCACCTGACGCCATGGGAGCGGGTTCTGTGGAAAGAGCCGATAAGTTCGGCTTCGAGGACCGCCTTGATCTCGTCATGCTTCTTTTTGAGCTCGTCAGTCAGGTCCTCGTACTTGACCGGAGTGCTTTCCGCCATCTCGGATGTAGATGGCGATGTGGTGGATGTTGAAGGTTGTCCCACCGGGCGTGCCAGAATGTGTTGACGTCAGAAACCCACCGGCGGGCAGCGACTGGTCAACACCGTAGAGCCGGGAACAACTAGGGCTGCGGCTGGCCCCAGTCCCTCAGAGCGATGGCCCGCAAAGCCTCCTGGTCACACGTCCGATGCTATCGCAAGGGCGTGCCACCTGACCTATACCTGGTCAGGAAGGTATGGATGATGCCTCGCTTAGTTTCCTGCAGGGCACACACGTACACGTTAAATACGAGCCTCGATCGGCTCTCAGGTTATCCTGTGAATCGGCTGAAAGAGCCGATTCACCCATGATTCGTCCAAGGTGGCCGAATATATGGTGGTCCTGCTTGATCAAGATGAAGCTAATAAGATCTACGACGATCTGGGGTTTTCACCGCATAATCGGATCATCCTACTCACGATTGGGCCTCGCGCTCGCGCACGGTGATCGTAAGCCGATCCTAGACGGGGCCTAAAAACCAACATGAGGTTGATCCTCGGAACTTCCTGTCTAGGGCCAGCAAACTGCACCCTACACGCCGCTGGATCCTCCAACCCTTTGTAAGGCCTAACTATTGCGGATGTTAAACTAATCCTTGATGAATCAAGGAGCAATCGTAACGGATCGAATCTACTAAATAGAGATCAAGCGGGTGCCGCCCCTACACCTAAGATGAGGTGTAAGGGCGGCTAGACATGCAAGGGTTGCACTACGATAGCATCTGATATGAAGAACAATGCTAACCCTAACATGTCTAAGATAACTACGTTGCTCGCCATCAAAAACGCTTCAGCACGAGCAACGCATGAACAACGAGGGCAGAGCTCGTGCGCCTAGATCGCAAGATGCGATCTAGGCAGCATGGTGCTTACCGGAGAAACCCTCGAGACGAAGGGGTTGGCGATGCGCCGAGATTTGTTTGTGGTTGAACGTTGGTTGTTGTTTATTCCATAAACCCTAGATACATATTTATAGTCCAGGGGACTTTCTAACGTGGGAACAATCCCAACCGGGCACGAGCCCAAACTCTAACCTCCAAACGACACGTATCCTAATATGTTACAGATACACGGGCAATTTAGCCCAAACTCGGTACAAAAGGCCGATTCACGTATTTCCTCCATGTATATGTCTTCAAATCCATCTTGATCGCGGCCCACCTCTGACTTGGTCAAATTCTGGTGATAACAGTTACTCATGCTGCCACTTCATTGTAGGACATCCAATGATTTGCTTAACTAGCAGCACCACATTTAACCTTTGACTAGAAGAAGCAAACGACCCAAGTGATGGCTACATTTTTATTGAATATGCATAGCTACATTTTTTATTGAACGTGTATAATTAGTGGTTTCCTTGTAATTTAATCTGTAGCAAATTACTTGTTGCTTGACCACTTTGCATTGTTTGCAAGCATATGGATTTTTGTTGTATCTATTTGTGATATTTGTAAAAATAGCTGATGATTTTTATTGTAATTCAATTTGTAGCAAATTAATTATTGCTTTACCACTTTTGCATTGTTTGCAAACATACAAATTTTTTGTTGTAATTATTTGTCTTTTGTAAAAAATAAATAATGATTTTTGTTGTAATTTAATTGTAGAAAATTAATTGTTTCTTGATCACTTTTTCATTGTTTGCAAACATGCGGAGTTTTTGTTGTAATCATTTGTGACATTTGTAAAAAATAGTTTATGATTTTTGTTGTAATTCAATTTGTAGCAAATTAATTGTTTCTTTACCACTTTTGCATTGTTTGCAAACATATGGGTTTTTGTTGTAATCATTTGTGACTTTTGTAAAAAATAGGTGATGATTTTTGTTGTAATTAAATTGTAGAAAATTAATTATTTCTTGACCACTTTATATTGTTTGCAAACATATGAAATTTTGTTGTGATAGTTTGTGGTTTTTTCTAGTAATCTCCTTACTATTTCTCAAGCCATTGATGTAAACCCGTCCTTTTACATGTAGCTTGTGGGTGGACATAGCAATTACAACTTTTGTACTGGTAAAAATAGTCACATCGTGCTTCAATGCATAGAGCTAGCTCAGTTCCACTTGGCCACCAGTAGCACACGTCCTCCTCCATGCACTCCCTCCACAGACATGCCAGCACCGAAAGCGACCCAGCAGAAGACGACGTGATGAAACATGAATCAATTTTCAGACCGTTCGATGCTGATCCAGCGGATATGACGCCTAGCGCGCGCCATTATATATCTCGCAGTGATATCAAACGTTTTGGTAAGATAAAATAACTTACAAATTTTTCTACTAGTATTTAAGATTTAAAGCAGTCGATTGATTCTATTTCATAGAATAAAAGTTTATATGTACAATGTTCTGATGCCGGTTTTTATTACAACACCCATCAACTTTTTTTTTTTTGCTAAACTACATGAGCTAGCTTGCTGACGCTACACATTCGTTTCCTGTCTCTTCTTAACGATGACGGTGAGGCCGTTTCTCATCTGCATAACAACTGACAGCTTGGGCTTCACCATTTGCCTTTCCAGTACCTCGAAATCAAAGTTCCACACCATCTGCGCCACGGCTATGTTCTTCCCGACGCACGACCTTGGGCCTGTGTTAAACGCCATGAAAACGTAAGACGGCACGTGGCGCAACCGGCGGCCGTCCTCTGACCCTGAGAGCCACCTCTCCGGCTTGTACTCCTGGCAATCCTGCCCCCACACGTCCTCCAGCCTCCCCATGCTGTAGACCGAAACCAGGATGGTGTCTCCGCCGCGGACCTTGTGTCCGCTAGGCAGCACATCGTCGTCGAGAGCCATCTTGCGCTCAATTGGGCCCGATGGAAACAGCCTGAGGGACTCGAACAGGGCTGCCCGGCTGTAGGGCTGGTCTTTTATGTCCTCCGGCTCAAAGATCACCATTCTGCCAGTACTGCTCATGGCGGCGGCGGCTGATTTACCAGCAGCGATGGGCGCAAGCTCATCTCGGAGACGACACATGGACTGTGGGTTTGTGGCGAGGTTGTAGACAAGCCATGGTAGCGCCGCACCCACTGGATCCCGCAGTGCAACCATGTAGTTTATGAATGTCTTGTGCAGGAACTCTGTAGGCTCCCCGTTGTGATCAAAGTAGTCGGGGTCGTTGATGTAATAGGACAATATATCCACACCATCATCATTATCACCATGACTTGCCATCATCCTCTTCTGGATTCTATCTGCCACATATTCGCGTAATGCTGCTTCTGCCGCGGCGAGCTTCCTTTCCCATCCAACGTTGAGCCATCTCATCCCTTTCCAACACGACACCGGCACACTATGCCTGTACAAGGCTGCCTCCATCACGGTATCGAGAGCGGTAGCAACATGCATGGGTGCCATCTCCTCCGCGTCGGCGGACAAGTGGCACGGGTCCGTGCCAAACACTACCATGATAGTGATGTCAAGCACGAGCCTCCCCAACAAATCCTCCATGTCAAACGGGGTTTGCTTGCTTGCCATGCGCGCTAGCAACGGGACGAGGCCCTCCGCTACCTTGTCATAACAGCAGCGTGCCACTAGATCCACCAGTTGTGGCCTGGTCAGGATGTGTTGAATCCTCGCACGCTGCTGGCGCCAGGACTCGCCGTCGGCGGTGAATATGGTGCCGTCAAGTATGCCGAAGATACCCGCGAAGTCGTCGCCCTTGGGGAAGTTTGCAAAGTTTGTGGTGAAGATGTGGCGGACGTTCAGTGGGTCGCAGGTCAGGAAGAAACGCATGCTGGTTACCCATGGGCCGTGCAGCTCGAAGCTCTTCCCGTGCGTGGCAAGAACCAGAGTGATAGCGTCGTGGAAGTTGTGCAAGTTGGCGATGATGGAAGGGAGCATGCCAACTATTGGCCAGTCTATTGGAACCAACGAATTCGTCGAATTCCTTGATCTAATGATGAAGTACAACGGAACTACTAGCACAAGTGTGAAGATGGAAAGTATCACACAGGAGAATGCCATTGTTAATAGTACTATGAAATAGTGTGGAATCTAGATGTGCTACTCATTCAGATACGTGCTACTACATGGACATGAAGGGAAATGCCAGATGACTTGATTTATACAGAAGTTCTCTTTCTCGGCCAACATCAACATGTGTGCGAACAGTTAACAACTTCCTGCGCGCTGCTGGAGTCAAAATATTCATAATGGGAAAAGCTACTCTCTTTAATTCGATGCATTCATTAGCCAAGCATCTGATACTACTAGGGATACGTATTGGAGTATCCGCTTTATGTTGATTCCTTTGGACGAGTTGGAATGACATTATTTTTAATAAATCAAAGGAAACTAATTTTTTTCCAGGTTATCTGACGAATAACACATCTAGAACGGTTGTGTGCATCTTAGTTATGCAGAGGTTGAATATAATGTTTAAAACTTTTTGAGTAATAAAACGCTCTTTATAAAAAAAAAAGCTGACGAACGACACATTAGATTCAGCAATGGGCCTATCTTCTCCCCGAGGATCAACGGGAAACTATGGGTATTGGATGCAACCGTTGTTGAGATTTGCCCACGAATCAATTACATGCAACTAGACGAATATACGCAAACACAAAGTTTATCGCCAAAGGCACAAATGTGCCTTGTCTTTATTTTCTGTTTATTTCTCAACTCTTGTCATGTTACAAAACTCACGCTATGGTCGTGCTCATATACACGCACTTACGCCCGGACCAAAGTCCTACTCCAACACGCTGACAAACTAACATGGAAAGACTAGACCGACCTAGACTCTACTTCTATCCCGTGCATACTTTGCAAACTAAGCAAACCAGGAATCTACTAGCACATAGCTAGCTAACTTCAGCAGGGACACAAACCAACACGAACTAACCTGACTTGGACACGGCATGGTAGCTCTCTAACATAAGTAGAGATTACAACTCACAAGTCTAATATGACTAGGGTAAGATTATTGCCAACAATCTCTGCCTAATCTTAAACTTGTTGTTTCCTCGTACTTCTTCTGGTCTTGACTCCATGCAAATTCGTGGCTCAACGACTTAAACTCAACGTACGATCCAGACTCCCAGTCACGCTGACAGGCGGACACCTTCGGCCACTCCTAGCGCAATACACGCCGACGGAACACACACCGCCTCGTGTAGAGACAGGTCCTCATTAAAGAGACTCCCCTTCACTAGTCCTCGTCCCACTATACGCTTGAGCACTCTACGTTAAGACACACTTCTCCGCGCACGCACCAGCCCTCGGTGACACCCCGCACCGGACAGCACTTCGACGTGACACGCTTAAACTACAACGGATCTTCACAGAAACAAGCACTTGGACACAACGACGACTCACGGACTCGACGACGACTCGACGAACCAACTTTCACGACCACGACTCCTTGACTCATCGGACTCCTCTGAAGACGACCTTGACGAAAACCCGCGGACTACGATCTTGACGAGAATCCCAGTACCACACCTCGACACCACCTCTCCCATCAATGATCATCCACCACTTCGCCTCGCCAACAACAACACCATGTCGTCACCTCCTTGTCGCTCAACCAAGCGACGATCGCCTGCTGCCTCGCTGACGACAGCTTGCTCGCCATCTCCACCCGGCCGCTCCGCCGAGCAACGGTCGCCCGCCCGAGGCGCTAGTAGGGTCGCCTCCCCGGGGAAAGCACAGCTTCAGATCTTGAACCTCACTCTAATATCAAATGTTGGGATTTGCCCAGGGATCAATCACAATAAACTAGACGAACATACGCAAACACAAAGTTTATCGCCAAAGGCACATATCTTGCCTTGTCTTTATTTTCTGTTTATTTCTCAACTCTTGTCATGTTACAAAACTCACGCTATGGCCGTGCTTATATACACGCACTTACGCCCGGACCAAAGTCCTACTCCAACACGCTGAGAAACTAACATGGAAAGACTAGACCGACCTAGACTCTACTTCTATCCCGTGCATACTTTGCAAACTAAGCAAACCAGGAATCTACTAGCACATAGCTAGCTAACTCCAGCAGGGACACAAACCAACACGAACTAACCTGACTTGGACACGGCATGGTAGCTCTCTAACATAAGTAGAGATTACAACTCACAAGTCTAATATGACTAGGGCAAGATTATTGCCAACAACCGTCTGCTAATGGTTACACATGACTTCTTTTTTCAGGCTACATGGTAGCATCACACTAGAAGGATCCAAAATGGATAGATTTATGTTGCTTTTCACTTTTCGATGGTTGATACAAGTCTCAATCCTTGCTGATCCTTGATGTAATAGACCTAATATTTTAAACGGCCGGACACCACCCACTGGTGGAAAAACAGGCTTCGGGTGAGCCCCATAAGTCGCGATGCTGCAGGAACCGCGACTAATGGTACCTTTAGTCGCGGTTCGGGAGGAGAACCGCGACCAAAGGCCTGGGCCCAGGCGCTCGGTGGCCAGCCGGTGCACGTGGGGTCTTTAGTCGCGGTTGGCCAGGCCAACCGCGACTAAAGGTGTCCGAAGGCCTTTAGTCGCGGTTGGCCAGGCCAACCGGGACTAAAGCCCCTCCCTATATATACCCATCCAGCAGCCAACACTTAGCCATTTGGTGCCATTCTCTTCACAAGCTTCACAAGTGGGTGTTAGGTTTGCTTTTGGTTCCTCTTATGCACATAAGGTGTTTGATGAAATGCCCCAAGAGCATGAAACAAACATGATATGAAGTGTTGGAGCCACACTTGAGCTTTCTCATTTATTTTTCCTCCTCGATCGCGGTTAGCAACTTGAACCTTTGATGTGTCGTTGATAAAATGTGCATGTGTGTGTAGTTCATTGTTTAATTTATATTGTTTGTAGCTAGTTAGTTTAACAAATGCATGATGGTTAATTATATATTTTATATTATAATAATGCGGATGAATCGACAATGGATGTACGGTAACCGACTCTCCGGCGAGTTCGGTGCGGGTTTGAAAGATTTCCTCGTAGTGGCTAATGCGAACAAGCTGGGGGTTTTGTTATCTGTCCATGTGTTAAATGTAAGAATCGAAGGGTTACTCTTCCTCAAGAGATGTTCACATGCACTGCTTCGGCACGGTTTCATGCCAAGCTATAATTGTTGGACCAAACATGGAGAAAGAGGGGTTATAATGGAAGAAGATGAAGAAGGGGATGATTTCATCGATGAAAGCTATCTTGCTCATTTCGGTGATACTTTCATGGAGGATGCTGAAGGTGAAGGGGACGGTGAAGGGGAAGGTGAAGAAGAGGCACGTGATGATCCCGTTGATGATCTTGGTCGGACCATTGCTGATGCACGGAGACGCTGCGAAACCGAAAAAGAGAGGGAGAATTTGGATCGCATGTTAGAGGATCACAGGAAGGCGCTGTACCCCGGATGCGATGATGGTCCGAAAAAAGCTGGGCTGCACACTCGGATTTGCTTGAGATGGAAGGCACAGCAGAGTGTAGCTGACTCGGCATTTGAAAACTTGCTGAAAATGTTGAAGAATATGTTTCCAAAGAATAACGAGTTGCCCGCCACTACGTACGAAGCAAAGAAGGTTGTCTCGCCCTCTAGGTTTAGAGGTTCCGAAGATACATGCATGCATCAACGATTGCATCCTCTACCGCGGTGAATACGAGAATTTGAATGAATGCCCGGTATGCACTGCATTGCGTTATAAGATCGAGGCGATGACCCCGGTGACGATGTTGAGGGCCGAAACCCGAGGAAGAGGGTTCCCGCCAAGGTGATGTGGTATGCTCCTATAATACCACGGTTGAAACGTCTGTTCGGGAACAAAGAGCATGCCAAGTTGTTGCGATGGCACAAAGAGGACCGTAAGTCGGACGGGGAGTTGAGACACCCCGCGGATGGAACGCAATGGAGAAAGATCGACAGAGAGTTCAAAGATTTTGCAGCTGACGCAAGGAACATAAGATTTGGTCTAAGTACGGATGGCATGAATCCTTTTGGCGAGCGAGCTCCAGCCATAGTACATGGCCCGTGACTCTATGCATCTACAACCTTCCTCCTTGGTTGTGCATGAAGCGGAAGTTCATTATGATGCCGGTGCTCATCCAAGGTCCGAAGCAACCCGGCAACGACATCGATGTGTACCTAAGGCCATTAGTTGATGAACTTTTACAGCTGTGGGGCAGACCTGGTGTCCGTGTGTGGGATGAGCACAAAGAAGAGGAATTTGACCTACGAGCGTTGCTTTTCGTAACCATCAACGATTGGCCTGCTCTTAGTAACCTTTCAGGACTGTCAAATAAGGGATACAATGCATGCACGCACTGCTTACATGAGACTGAAAGTGTACATTTGCCAAATTGTAAGAAGAACGTGTACCTTGGGCATCGTCGATTTCTTCCGAAAGGTCATCCGATGAAGAAAGAAAGGCAAGCATTACAACGGCAAGGCGGATCACCGGCCGAAGCCTGCGGAACACACTCGGTGCTTGAGGTATTTGATATGGTCAAGGGTTTGAAAGTCATCTTTGGAAAGGGTCTCGGCGGACAATCGGTTCGAAGGGAGCTGACGGGCACGTAGCCATGTGGAAGAAGAAATCTATATTCTGGGAGCTAGAATATTGGAAAGTCCTAGAAGTCCGCTCTCGCAATCGACGTGATGCACGTTACGAAGAATATTTGCGTGAACATCCTAAGCTTCTTGGGCGTGTACGGGAAGTCAAATGATACAAAGGAAGCACGGCAGGACCAGACAAAGTTTGAAAAGACCCCGATGACCTGCATCCGGAACGGTTTCAAGGTCGTGCACGGCTACGCTCGACCAAAGAAGAGAAGGTCATCTTTTTGAATGCTGAGCGGTATGAAGGTCCCGTCAGGATTCTCGTCCAATATAAAGGGAATAATAAACATGGCGGAGAAAAAGTTCCAAAACCTGAAGTCTCACGACCGCCACGTGATTATGACGCAATTGCTTCCGATTGCTTTGAGGGAGCTCTCTGCGGAAAATGTTCGAGTAGCCATTGTGAAGCTATGTGCATTCCTCAATGCAATCTCTCGAAGGTAATCAATCCGAGAAGTTCTACCACGGTTGCTGGAACGATGTGATCCAATGTCTTGTCGAGTTTCGAGTTGGTGTTCCCGCCATCCTTCTTCAATATTATGACGCACCTCCTGGTTCACCTAGTCGATGAGATTTCCATTCTCGGTCCTGTATTTCTACACAATATGTTCCCCTTCGAGAGGTTCATGGGAGTATTAAAGAAATATGTTCGTAACCGTGCTAGGCCAGAAGGAAGCATCGCCAAGGGCTATGGAAATGAGGAGGTAATTGAGTTTTGTGTTGACTTTGTTCCTGACCTTAAGCCGATTGGTCTTCCTCAATCGCGGCACGAGGGGAGACTAAGTGGAAAAGGCACGATCGGAAGGAAATCAATGATATGTATGGACGGCCATTCTCCGATCGAAGCACACCACACGATTCGACCAATTCCAGCTTGGTGGCTCCGTACTTTGAGAAACACAAGAATATTTTACGCTCGGACAACCCTGGGAAGCACTGAATCCTGGATTAGGAAGGCCCACATGGAGACTTTCGGCAGTTGGTTGAGAAAACATTTAATGAGTGACAATAAGGTTGTAGATCAGCTGTACATGTTGGCCAAGACACCATCTTCGACTATAACGACTTTCCAAGAGTACGAGATAAATGGGAATACATTTTACACGATCGCCCAAGATAAAAGAGCACCAACCAAAACAGTGGTGTCCGCTTTGATGCAGCAACCGAGAATGGGCAAAAGGTCACATATTATGGTTACATAGAGGAGATATGGGAACTTGACTATGGACCCTCCTTTAGGGTCCCTTTGTTCCGGTGCAAATGGTTCAAGCTAACGGGAGGTGGGGTAAAGGTGGACCAGCAATACGGAATGACAATGGTGGATTTCAACAATCTTGGTTACCTTGACGAACCATTCGTCCTAGCGAAAGATGTCGCTCAGGTTTTCTATGTGAAGGACATGAGTAGCAAACCGAGGAAACGGAAAGATAAGAAAACGATCAGTACATCGTTCGATGATCCAAAGCGCCACATTGTTCTTTCAGGGAAAAGAAACATCGTGGGAGTGGAGGACAAGACAGACATGTCAGAAGATTATAATATGTTTGCTGAAATTCCGCCCTTCAAAGTGAACACCGACCCAAGCATTAAGTTAAATGATGAGGATGCTCCATGGATACGGCACAATCGTAAGCAAGCAGGGACACAAGGGAAGAAATGATGTGTAATAATTTATTGTACCAAAACTTTGTTGAATGAATCATGTGAATTATATTACCCGTGATGTGTTTGGTGTCCATTTTCGAATGATTCAATTGACTCGAGATAGCACTGATGATACATGAAATTTGGAGTGACTAAGTCATACTCCCGCATACATGAAATTTGGAGTGACTAAGTCATACTCCTGCATATAGGAAATTTGGAGTGACTAAGTCATACTCTGCATACATGAAATTTGGAGTGATTTAGTCATACTCCTGCCTAGGCGTATAATATGCATACTCGTAGTCTTCATAGCCGCCGCCGTTGTACTGGTAGTCGTCGCCTTCTAAGTTGCCGCGCGTCGTCGTCGCTGCTGTCGGCCGCCGTCGTCGGGCGGCGCTCGTGGCTCGAACCGAGGGTAGCGCGGGCGGGGGATATCGCCGGCCGTGATGTAGTCCATGACGCTCTGCGAGTCCGGCCGTACCACCATAGCCGACGGCCGGCCTCGTGGAAGTTTCCGGGAGGCGGACCGTCCTCCTCATACCACGGCGAGCGCCCTCTCACGCCGATTGATGAAGAAGGCGTCCCAAGTATGCTGGTTATCGGGATGCCGGCGGGGATTCATCCGCTGCTCCGGCGTGAGGTCGAGGTAGTAGTGGTTCGTGATGGCCGCCCGGCGCGCGGTACCACGAGGGACGGGAGGGACCGGCACGCCCGCCGGCGCTTAGGCTCCGAGCCGGCGAGGGACGCGGTAGCCCGGAGGGCAAGGGTAGTTCGAGGCGCAAAGCTCCTCCACCTGCTGGTAGGTTAGAGTGGGTGCGCTGGAAGCCATGAGAGAGTGATGAGAGATTGTAGAGATGTGATAATGCTGGCCAAGCCGGGCTACCTATATGTAGTGAGAAATGGCGGGAAAAATGGGAGCGGGAAGACAGGGAGGCGGGAAGAAAGAGGCGGGGAGAAAGTGGCGGGAAGAAATTGGCGGGGAAAAATTGGCGGGAAGAAAGAGGCCGGAAGAATTTGGCGGGAAACAATTGGCGGGAAGAAAGAGGCGGGAAGACGGGGAAGAAATGGCGGGAAGATGAGGAGGGAAGAGGGGTCGGCGGAAAGAGGCGGGAAGAGGGGGCCAACGAACTTTTGAATTGAATTAGTTTTATTTTTATGAATTTTTTATAATTTGTATTTTTAAATTTTTGAATTGAATTAGTTTTATTTTTCTGAATTTTTTGATATATTATTTGTATTTTTAAGATTTTGAATTGAATTAGTTTTATTTTTATGAATTTTTTGATATATTATATGTATTTTAAACATTTTGAATTGAATTAGTTTTATTTTTCTTAATTTTTTGATATATTATTTGTATTTTTAACATATTGAAATGAATTAGTTTTATTTTTCTGATTTTTTTGATATATAATTTGTATTTTTAAAATTTTGAATTGAATTAGTTTTATTTTTCTGAATTTTTTGATATATTATTTGTATTTTTAAGATTTTGAATTGAATTTGTTTTATTTTTATGAATTTTTTGATATATTATATGTATTTTAAACATTTTGAATTGTATTTTTAAGATTTTAAATTGAAATGAATCTGAAAAAGCACCTTTAGTCGCGGTTGGTATCCCCAACCGCGACTAAAGGTCGTTTCCGCGGGAAACGCAAAAACGGGCGAAAATAGCCTTTAGTCGCGGTTGGGGACACCAACCGCGACTAAAGGGTACCCTTTAGTCGCGGTTTGTGTCCCGAACCGCGACTAAAGGCCGTCGAGTATAAATACTCACGCGCCGTGCGCCCCCACTTCATCTTCTCCACTCTTCGAATTCGCCGTCTCATCTCGCGCACCGAAGGTCTGCCGCCGTCGCCCTCGACGCCGCCGCATCGCGCGCCCTCGACAACGCCACCGCCGGAGGAGCCACGCCGCCGCCGGAGGAGAGCCACCGCCGTTCGTCTCGCCGGCCCCCTTCCTTCTCCTCGCCGCGCCCCTCCACGTACCGGCCGCCTGCGCGCGCGCGCCTCGCCCTCGATCTGGCCGGCCACTTCGCCGCCGCGCCCTCCCCGCCGCGCCCTGATCCCGCGGCCTGGCCGGGCCACCGTTCGCCGCCCGCGCGCGCGCGCCCGTCCCTGGCCGCGGCGGCGCCGGCGCACGCCCGCCGCCCGTGTCGTCTACACATACGAGAGAGGGAGAGGAGAGAGAAGAGAGATCGAGGAGAGAATTTTTTAGTTTTTTTTAACTAAAATTGTAACGGAAATTTGTAATTAAAGTGTAATTTAAACATGTAATTATAACTAAACATGTAATTTAAATTGTAACTAAACTTTGTAATTAAAAGTGTAACTAAAATTTGTAATTTAAATTGTAACTAAAAATTTGTAACTTAAAAGAAATCGCGACGCTAAATTTGTAACTTAAAAGAAATCGCGACGCTAAAACTAAAATTTGACTTAAAAAAGATTGTGAAAAAACTAAAAGATTGTGTAAAGAAAACGCTAAGGAAAACTTCGTCCCGTGCCTCCGCCCCGTATGGTCCCACCTACGTCACCGTCTTCCCCTCCATCTTTTTTTTTCTGGCCCGGCAATCTCATCCCCAAATCGAGCCGCCGCCAACCCAGCAGTGCGTCGAGCCATAGCGCGCCACTCCGCCTCTCCTGCATCCCGAACCCACCTACACGCGATTCAAAATTTTAACTTAAGAAAAATTTAACTTAACAAAATTTAGACTTAATGATCAAAATTTTAACTTAACAAAATTTTATTTGGGATCGAGAGGGGGCGGCGAGGGTTATGTGTCCTCGGCACCGCCACCGCCCTCTCGGTCACCGCCACACCGGTCTCTCGGTCACGCGGTCACTGCGTCCCCCTTTCGCCACCGCCACCGGTCTCTCGGTCACGCGGTCACTGCGTCCCCCTTTCGCCACCACCACTGTTCTCTCGGTCACGCGATCACTGCGTCCCCCCTCTCGCCTCCCTCGTCGCCCTCTCTCTTTATATGTAGAAGAGATATGATAATGCTGGCATATACACAATTAATTTGTTTTGACTACATGTTTTCAGGACTGACATATGGCGGACGATAGAGCTGGACCCGATTCTGGACAACTATGATCCGGAAGCTGAAGGCCATATGTACGGCATCATAAAAGGCGATATTCCATTTGTGCCGACCGGAGAAGAAGAAGATGATATCTCTTCTTATCTGAACCTTGAGTGTGAAGATGAAGGGCGCCGTCAGCAAGCAGATGATGCCGAAGAAACGTCGATAAACGACGATCTTCAATTGGAAGTAGCAACCACCTCCGGCGCCGAGGTATATATATATACATATTGAGCGTCTGGTGATACAACTAACTGATTTGAATAAATGTGTGTGTACTAACGCGCGCGACTCTCTTTCTTATTTTAGCCCTCGGCCGGATCGTCGAAAAAATCGAGTACGTCGTCGTCAAAGCGTGGCGCAACCAAGACGATGAAACCAAACGAAACATGCACCATCGATGTTGTCGACGAAGCAACCGGCAGGCCGCTGGAGCCCAGCAAGAACGCCACCAAGTTTGTCAGCCAATGCGGAGCCGTTGTTAGAGACAACGTCTCGATCACCCGCCAGGAGTGGAATGAGCCAAAGAAGGCACGTGTTGGTTTCACTTTTGTCGATAAGAGAGAAAAAAAAGATTGCTTCAACAAGCTTATGGAACATTTCGTTCTACCTCCGAATACCGCAAATACGATGAGGAGGGTAACAAGATTGCGGAAAACAAGAAGAGGCGCAAGCTAGTCAAACAGATTCGCTCTTTCTAGGATGGCCAACGCATTCCGGAAATACAAGCAAAATCTAGCCCATGACTTTGTCAACCAGGGCAAGACTCCGGATTTCAAAGGACAATATGAGAACCGCAACATGATTGGCCAGAATTTGTGAACCAAAAGAAATCGGAGCAGTTCCTTGAACTATCGAAAAAAATAAGGAAAATGCGGCCAAGAAGGAGTACAATCATAAAATGGGGCCAGGAGGGTATCGCTTTTGGCAGCCTAAGTGGGAGAAGATGGAGAACGAGCCGAGGGCGCGAGGAATCCGTCCGGGTACGGAGGGATGGGACCCAAGGGCCAAAAGCTGGTGGTACGGGCATGGGGGATCGCTGAACCCGGAGACAGGGGAGTGTGTTTACCAGGGCAAAATAATTACACCCACCGAAAAGCTTATTGAGGCAATGAGGGATGCTCAAGAGGGGAGGATCAGGTTCAACAGAGAGAACGACGCCCTGACAAAAGCCCTCGGGAATCCTGAACACGGAGGACGTGTACGAGGCATGCCCGGGGACATTCCGTGGAAACTAGGGTTCCCCCAGAAAGATGACCCGTACGGTTACAGAAGCCGTAAGAGAAAGATGGATCGGGATGCAGATGTTGTGGCGAAGTTGGTAACGGAAATGGATGTTATGAAGAAAACCGTGAGTGTACTAGTCGCCGAAAGAGATGCAGCTCGGGTGCAGCATCAAGATCATCCAATGGATCTCGGAAGCCAGCAGCGGAGAAGAAGCAGCGTGGCTTCCACGGAGGCCTCACCGGCTGGTGCACCGACGATCGAAATTACTGCACCGGAGCCTCAGCTGGTGGTCGAGGTTACTTGCACCGGAGCCTCCTCGCTACCCCGTGGACGATATAAAGGAGATGAAAGCATGTCATCCGTATTATCCTATCGGGAACATGTCCATGAAGGTAGCCATCGGCGGTGCTTTACCACCGGAGCACTCCACCACAACAACCCCATTCCGAGATGGCTATGCTCGTGTCACGGTGGAGGAGATAGTCCAAGGGTTTGAGGACCTGGACATTGACATTGCTACACCTGAAGGGGTGAAAAGACTTGGAGATGTCAAGCGCCGGTTCATTCTATGGCGAAGAAATTTATCAAGTTTCCGAGGCGAGGCGCCAACAAGTCCACCCCGTACGGTGGTGGTGGTGGCGGTGGCGGTGACGGTGGCGGTGGCGGTGGCGGTGACGGTGGCGGTGGCGGTGACGGTGGCGGTGGTGCTTCACCTAATACACCTCATTCACGTCGGCCGACGCCGCCGCCCCGCGGTCCTCGTCCGGCGGGTGATCGGACACCGGTACCGCCCCCAATCCACCTCCGGCGAAGAAGCGGAAGCAGTCCTGGGTTATTAACCCGGACCCTTACGTACCTAAGAAAACAAAGGTACCGGAGGTATCACCGAAGCCTCTCCCCACGAGGCCTTGGGAAAGTAGTGCCGAGGAAGTCGAGGCGGGCGCGGCTGCTGATTTAGAGAAATGGAAGGCGAGCGTCAAGAAGAAAATAGAGGGCGAGCCCAAGCCAGTATATTCCGACAAGGAAAAGCAGTGGGCTAAGTCATTTTTGAACACACCGTCCCAAGCCGCGAAGAATCTGCTCGACGACTATTTACGTGAACTTCGTAGGCAAGCGGTCGCGTTCAAGAGGAACAAAGAGTCCGCGGAGAAGAAAGCCTTGGAGGACAAGGCCGAGACAAAATTAGAAAGGGGGAAAGAAGTTGCCCAGCTCGGGGAACAAAGTAAACAATCGATCGCCCCGCTCATAGTGCAAGCCGCCGGTCCGGATGCCCCCGATATCATAGCAGCTGCGGCAGCTTGTGGATTGATCGTAGAAAGTGCCGGAAAACAAGCGGCCGACTTAGGTATCACTCTTCGTGCGGTGTTAGGCCTTGATGAGGCGCCAATGAAGGACGTAGTATTTACATATGTGAAGAATGGCCCTCTCATCGAGCCTGCGCGGAGAAGAGGATCTACCTCGACAAATGAAAGGTCTGCTAAATTGGTACAAGGGTTACATAAAACATGAAAACGCCAAAGACTATATCTATGCGGAAGTTAAATATGTGCATCACTTCAAACGTTACTGGGTACAAATTCCTCTGAGTGAATTGTTCCAGTTGTTCAATCTGCGCGAGCTCGACAAATCTATCATCAGCTTGCTACGTTCCGTAAGTGATTTATTAATTTCTACCCCATCTCGTTCATTGCCCGCACTATATATATATATATATATTGTCCTAACTATCTTGTTGTGTACGCTATATATTATGCAGAATGAAGAAGCGGGAAATGCGAATAAGGAACATCCATGATGTTGGGTTCATTGACCCACACATCGTTAATTCATATGTGTTAGAACACCACCCCGCCGACGTGGAGGAAGACCTGTGGCGGTTTATTAGAAAACAGCAAGAGAAAAGTGATATTCTATTTCCTTACCATTTTGGGTGAGTGTTTCGTCTTGAGCACATTCTCTTTTGTTTACTCCATGCATGGTATGTGGCTAATCGATGAGTTATGCATGATTGTGCATGTATCGTGTCCGCGAGGTTCCACTGGATTCTTATGGTAATTAAAGTTCAGACCTCCTCGGTTCTCGTCCACGACTCTCCGAATATGGGTCCGGCGCTTTGGGGCGACATGAGAAAAATGATGCAAAAGTAATTATTTTCATTCATTTGCGCTCTATATCGATCGGCCTATTTCGTTCATCATTTCCTAATATCAAGTAACTAATTAATAACTCTCTTGTTTATTTAATTTTCTTTGCCTCGTAGGGTTTGGAGACGGTTCGTAGATACCAAGGTCGGTGAATTCAAAAAAGAGCTAAATTTTAAAATGGCAGTGCGGACGACCGGGGATACTCAGCCACCGGGGACCAATCTATGTGGATACTATGTTTGTGAGAGGATCCGGAGATACCGCAATGAGCGGGACCGGACGTGTGAGAACAACATCCTGAGGAATAACCTCCGGAAGACGCTTAGTCTAGAAGCTCGCTTCCGACCACTTCAAGAGGAACTAGCTGGATGGTTGGCGAGGGAAGTCATCGATCCTAGAGGAGAACACTATTACGATGACGTAGATCTTTATGTGCACCGGAATATGTAACTAACTTGTTCAAAATTGTATATGGTCATCCGATATTGATTATATATATATTGTATATGGTCATCCGATATTGAATATATATTGTATATTCCTCTTGAATTCTTTTTGGTTCTAATTTCAAATTTGTTTGAAATTGTACATTCATATGCATGTATATGTATACAGTACCGTAGAATATGTGAAACTCCTTCAGAATTAAAACCAAAAAGAAATAAAATAATACAAATTAAAAAGAAACCAGATTTAGGGGGAGGGGGGCTAAACCCTAAACCTCGCGGAGGCCTTTAGTCGCGGTTGGCCAGAAGAACCGCGACTAAAGGCCCTCCGCCCTGGCGCTCGCCTGCGGCCCACGTGGACGGGCCTTTAGTCGCGGTTTGTAAGGAACCGCGACTAAAGGGGGGGGGGCCTTTAGTCGCGCTTCTTTGGTCGCGGTTGCGCCACCGCGACTAATGGCAGTTGCCAACCGCGACCAAAGCCACTTTTTCCACCAGTGACCCCATTTTGGAGAAAAATAAGGATGCTAACAAGGATTGCCTGTCCGGCGGAGCTACCAAGGTTATGCACACCGCGTCTGCTATCTTCGCCAACCGGACCGCCGTGGCTGGAGCTAGACCGTTGCTGATGATCACTGAGCCGTGAAGTGATGGTTCCTAGAAAATGAATGGTTGCTGCTGTCCTCCTTTAGTTTCCTTCTCAGTTTGTAGGTTCTGAGCTCTGGTCTCCTTTTGTTTAGTGGTCATTTCAATGTCGAATGTTCTCGGTGGGTTTCCTGGTACCGCCCCAACTCCCAACTCGCTTCTTTCTCCCCTTTCTTCTTTGTAAAATTCTTAGCACCTGTTATTTAGTGTTGGGAGCCCAGTTGGAAAAAAAAATCAGTGATCTAGAGTTTGAAGCGCATGAATCAACAATCAGGGAGCTAGACTTCTTTAAGCTGTGCTAAGATGCAGAGATGTCATATGCTTTACGCTTCAGACAGTAAACTCACTTGCCAGTGTACAAGTGTATGAAACATTCTTGGCACACCAACAACTTTAGTAGCAGGGGTTGCAATTTTCACTATGTCACCTCATGTTGCTTGTATCTGAGCCAACAATCTTCCAAGCTATTCCCCTGATGGATTGCTGTCATAGTTATGGGATGAAACTATGAGCTTACTGATAGGTTTGGCCCAAGGAAGAAGAAGACTCACACACACGCTGGATACAATGAACACACAGAGATAGCTTTTCCGCACACGCACTTGTGCTCTTTTCTCTTGTTCTCGCTCACTAAACAAACTGGTTACAGTGCCTATAAGTAGTGCATACACATACACGCGGTCAAGCCCACGACTACTTGATCTCCACTAGCCGATAGATAGGAACCGAGTAATCACGACGGCCACACCACTCGGCCGCTCTCCTCGCAACTGGAGACAACGGGTGATTACCTGGTCCATACTCTATCTATCGGCTGACTCTATCCACGCATGCACATATATATCTCTCATCCTCACTACAGGAAAAAACAGGGTCTCTCGTGCAGCAAATTATTGTCGTGAGCCCACGCACGGCAAAGATTTTTTTGCCGTGAACACCGAGCAGAACTCACGGAAAAGAAAAGACGCACGGCAACATCTAAAGAGAGCGCACAACAACATCTAAAGAGAGCGCACAGCAAAGAAACCGTGCACGGCAAAGTCTGAAGATAGCGCACGGCAAAGAAATCTCCACGACAATGGCCCAACACACCGCACGACAAAGATTAGATGCACGACAAAGGCGTTGGGCATTACCGTGCCTCACCCTTTGTCGTGCGCGCAACTGGGATGCACGTCAATGCAGCCTTTGCCGTGTGTTTTGCCTTTGCCATGCGCAATATGACATTTTCTTTGTTTTTCTTTCTATTTTATTTCATCTAATACTTATATTTTTTAACTAGTTTTACTTTTTGATGACTATTTATTAGTGTTAGTTAAGACAATGTGTATATACCCATACTATTTGCAATACAAAAGTACTCTCCATCTTCATCACCCCACATATATCAGGGTTTCGGAGCAATCCGCGCTTCCGAAAATCTGCTAAGTGTTATCGCCCAAATGTGAGGAAGGTCACACCGGGGAGCTATTTTCACACCATTACACTCCGGCGGTTATTCTCCCCCTCCTTCCCCCAAAAACAGCCGTTTGTGTGCCCCGGTGGGTCTACCCCCCTAGATTTCTACGCGTGATGTTCCACGAATGTACTTTTTCATTGTTTTAGGTTTGTTTAGGAGATATACACATGGAAAACCAAGCTTGGGACCCTTTGGCACATGGTAGCCTCTGGCATACCTGTAGCTAGCAATTATCACATGAGCTTCCTTGATCTACTGGTTAGGGTTAGGTTTAGGGTTTATGGTTTAGGGTTAGGGTTAGGGTTAGGATTTAGGGTTAGGGTTAGTGACGCGGGATTAACTCGTCAATTCCTATATATTGTAGACTTAGGATTTCGTAAGAAGTAGAGGGCAAGTAGATCTCGAAGCTTCAGCCGAACAAAGGTGCTCAACTCAATATTACGGTGTCTAGGGTTACAATGATGTCGATTCCTTCTTTCTCCCTCGTCTTCTCCTTTATATAGGAGGCAAAGCCGAGGCTTTTCCGTGTCGTACAAGTTACAAACTATCGAGACGTACTGGGCTTTTCCTATATTGATACAAGTTTCCTATTACAACTCTACTTTCCTAACCCGAAAGCCTTCAAACTTCTGGGCCTCCAAAGCTTCGAGTCCATGGCCTTCATACTTTCCTATAGACCCAGGGTACTTATTCGACATGCCTGTTAGGCATACCTATGTCAGTAGCCCCCGAGATTTTTCTTGAATCGTAGAGTCGAGTAAAATCTCCATCGTACATCTCTTTTAATAAAACTTTCGAGTTATGCTCAACTTTTACTTAATGTCTATTTTGCACAGGGATAATGGTAGATGATGTTGGTTCATCTGACAGATCAGGTACCAGTTAATTGCTCTCGTGGCAAAACCGCATAAACCTACTTCAAGCTCAAGTCCCTGGACTCGGACCTGGAATACTGGCGTAATTCGATACGTGCCGCTTCAGGACTTATCGTGAATCGAATTCTAGCTTATTTTATCGAGAACCCAACGCGTCCGTCGGAATTTTTCTTCACTTCTGTTGATGTGGATAAAGTGGGAGAGCGCACTCATGTGCGATATCATGCCACACATGACAGATCCTGGGGTCTTACCTTCGTGAACCCTTTTACGAGTCACGACATTCAGAGTTTTTATCGCGGTGGACGCGCTCTGAGAATATATTATCGAGTGCCTTTGTACGGCTGATGGAATTCTTCATTTCTTTGAGTTGACATATTATATAATATCTTGACCTCCCGATGGGAGTACATGAAGAGTTATGTGTAACTCGAAGTTGTACGTAAAGAATTCTTGGGCTTCAACTCTATATTGTCTTACCATTTTTCTCTGTCTTTTTTCCTTCTATATTTCATCGGGTGCGTGACCTGTTCAAGAACGACGCGATGCAGATGCCAGGGGACGAGAGTGTTCCTCATCCTCCTGAAGGTTTTCGGGTAACTTTCACTGACTTCCTCATTCGCGGATTATCCATTCCTTCCTCATTCGCGGATTATCCATTCCTATCCACGAATTCCTCTGTGGTCTTCTGTTTATCTATGGGATTCAGCTCCATCAGCTGACCCCTAACTCTATCCTCCACATCTCTATCTTCATCACTCTATGTGAGTGTTTCCTTGGCATCCACCCCCACTGGGGCCTGTGGAAACGCATCTTCTACCTCCGCCACAACAACTCGAAGAACATCATTTATAATGTAGGTGGTGTATGTATCTGTGTTTGGCCAGAAGCCGTCTATTTTGATTTGAAGTTCGCCGACTCCATCCAAGGCTGGCGCAAGAAATGGATCTACGTCAAGGACGAATCCTCAGATGCTCAGGAGTATGGCCTTGCTCCTTTTGACTCGTCGGAAGATATTCAGAGGCGCAAATCCTTGGACGCAGAAGCCACAGTCGAAGAAATAGCGGCCACCGAGTCCCTAATTGCTCGTATCTAGGCTCTACAGAATACTGAAGGGGAAGAATTGTCGGGTGTGCATATCAGGGGCGGAGCCAGGAATAGCCAATGGGTGGTGCTAATACTGCCTTAGTAGTACTAGTCACCTAGGAATATCATATTTTTGCCTTGAAAATTAAGCATGGTCGTTGCAGTGCATAGCTGCTAGGCCGGTGCTACAGCACCGGTAGCAGCAGGCGTAGCTCCTCCACTGGTGCAGATCATCGCACACTTCCTATGGATTCGAGTGCAACCTCTCCAAGCTCGCAAGAATCCCCTTTGGCTATATTCGGGTGTTGAAGATGCTGATAGGGTTTCTGAAGGTCTTCCTCTAAGGATTTGGAAAAGCTAGTACGCCGCTTCACCTCCTTGAGCAAGAATAGTGAAGTTCCTTCTTCCTGTCGCGTGGAACCATTCAGTGGTGTCCATGCTCTTCCAGCTGTAAGTTCTTTTTTCTTCGAATTGCACTATTCTTCTTGCAGATCCGATAATTTTGTTGTATTAACTTGCTCTTTTTGTCTGCAGGACCACTAGACTCTTTCTTCTCTTCCTCCACTGCCCGAAGGTGGAGATGTATCCGAGCGAGCCATCATCACTTATGACTCGTGGGAAACTTCTATTCTTGAGAGCGAACCCGCAGAATCTGAAAAGAGTGCGGGTTCCTCTGAAAAAATCTCGGAGTCAGAACAAGTTTCTGGCTCCTCCCACACAAACTCTCTTCCTCCTCCGGCTTCTCCAGATAAGCGCAAGAGGAAGAGAAATCCTGACGAAGAAGATTCTAGCGCTTCCAAACTGTCTAAACTAGCCGCCGAAGAATCTTCTTCGGAAGAACAAGAAAACTTCGACCCATTCACTGCTGCTGGCGACGTCAGCTCGTAAGTTTTACCTTCCTTACTTCCAACTATCTTGTATCTTTTTTCGTGTAATGAAATTGCTAATGTGTGGACAGAGATGACGAAGAAATGTTGGAACTTAAAGCTCCTAAGCCAGTAAACACGAGCACATCTCACACGCTGGTCCTTTCCGAGGAACCACATGTTGCTCCCGAATCTTCGGCTCCAACACATGTTGCTCCGGATGCTTCGGCTCCAACACGCAGCCACCGAGCGTTGAAGAAGAAAAAGGCTAGAACGGGTGCTGCTGGTAAAGAAGAAATTACCACCGGGAGCTTATTAACTCCTCTGCTTGATGATGTAGGATATCTTTTCTTGTTTGTCATGTTCTTTATTTACTTCAAAATTTTCCAACATCTTGATACTATATTTTTGTCTATCGACTATTTTGCAGCCGTTGATAAAGGAGATGGTCGATATAGGCTCCCATTTTATCAGGTTCCACGATGAAGCTGAATCTCTGCGAGGTAAATTTTTATTCCACCCAATACCTTAGACATTCTTGCTTGTTTTATGCCCTGATTCCTTCTTTCTTTCAGAGGCGTTGCATCTTGCATCGTGTCGAGACGTGATAGTTATGCATGTTCACCTAACATATATGCCGAGTATTTCGGATATCCGCCTAAGGTTTTCCCCGCTCCGTTTAACTTTGAAGTAGCGTACCCCTGCCATGTTGTACCATGCTAATCAACATTTAACTTTGCCGGTAGATATGCAACTTCAACTGTAATTGTTTGTCCGGGGTTCCGACTCCGCTTAAATTGGATAAGCGCATCGCATCATATCTGCCATGCCATGCATGCATATCTTGATCATGCCGATTCTTCTTCCGTAGTAGTAAGACTCGCATACGTTGTGTGTTTCAGCATTTGCTTCTTCGCGGATAGGATCACGAAGTGGTGTTGTGAGATACGACAAGTTCTCTGGTTGTTCCTCGGCAAGCTTTAACAGGCAAGCATTTCTTATACTCCTGTCTCTGCAGGAGTCGCTCACCTATTTTATTTTGCCTTCTCCGTTATGCTATCCTTGAGTTGCGTTCTTGTCACGTGTTCTATCCACTTGTTACCTCAAGCATCCTATATTGCCTCCACCAACCTCCTACAGCTATTGTTTGGTTATCGGGTCTGCCTTGCGAGTCGTAGTGCATGCTAGTGCTATTTATATCGTGTTACCGTTATTGTTATCTTATCGGGTTATATGTTGGGAAGAATCATGGTTACTTCAGTTGTTGATAATTGTTTAGCGGAGGCATCGGTGGGTCAGCTGCTTGTTTTGTGACGGCTCACTTGTGTTTCCTAAATAACTTAGGACCCGAGTTCTTGTTATCTGTTCCGAGACTGAGCACTCTAACCACACATGGGTATGCTTACCGGGTCTCCCCTCGACCACTGCCGGAATCTACAACTTTGTCCAGTGGCCACAATTAGTTTGAACGTTTTGTTTCTCCCGGGCGTGCAAGCTTGTTTCTTGGTGCTCAGATGATATGATGTTACTTTTGGGGAAGCTATGTGCCTTGTAACCCCGTTGTCTCTTGCACGCTCGTAGGATGCGGTGCCACTGCGAAGTGGTCATCCCGCTGGGCACTGTCCACCTAGCACGCAGTCGCAATAGCTGAGTCCGTTTCGGAGCACGGCTGGACTCTGATACGGGTTTTACTTAGTTAGGTGGCTTCCTGGACATTGTTGTGGTGAAGGAGAGTGCGAGTCGCGATATCCACCTGTCGCAAGTGGGTTGAACGTGCGTGTGGACATTTGGGTACCCCTGCAGGGTTACAATCTTATCGATAAGCCGTGTCTGCGGTTATGGACGACTTGGAGCTGTATGACTAGACCATAGACAACTTACACCTTTTTTTTATTAATAATAACTTGCGTAGTAAGTTAGCACAACTCAATGATAAATGGTTAAAACTTGATAATCGTGTGAGTGCCTTTGCCAGTACTTCTTTGCGAAGGGGGAACACATCGGTTGTGTTATGTTTGCAGAGTATAGAACTATTAGTTTATGCGCTCTCTCACTTTGTCTGATAGACGAATGTTGTAGAGTGTCTCTATAGGTTTTTAGTGCTTGCGCGCTGCCGCTTAACCCCACCATATTGCCTATGACGTTCCTCTTGTGTCCTCTAAGTCCCCTGCGTGCCTCAAGTACAAAGGACGACTGGTTGACGAATGCTTATACGTCTTGAAGTCTTGTTAAGTGCGAACCCGTACTTATTGCTGCTTCTTTGGGACATAACCGGGCAGGTATGAAGTTATGTTCGATGAAGACGACGTTAGCAAGGTTACCCTTCCGGCTTGGCCTGGGCAGGGTTATGTACACCATTGGTTATCTTCAGGACTCTTAGTCCAATTTGTATCTTGTCCGTACTCGGACGTATTCGATCTTCTATATGATTTGGATCTTTGTATTGTATATTGTAATATATATGTATCTTGTGGGCTCTATTGTAATCCTGTTGTAATGTTACCGCTCGTGTTAATTCCTCTGGCATCACGTGTGTGATTGTCGCGCACGTCGTGTCAGAGGGCGTCTCTGAATCGATATCGTGCGGATTTCGGCGGGATCGCTGGAATCCTCATGGTACCGGTTCCGGGGCGTCACACCAACCTTCTCCGCCTTCGACAACATATACTTGATATCCCTCGGTGTGGCAGTTCGAGGGTTGGGAAGGTGCCGAACAAGGACCAGCATCGGCAAGCCGGCGCACTGATGCTTGACTCCGACAAATTCACGGGAAATGCATCACATAAGCCCAACAACACCAATCTAGGATGAACAAGAACATGTTCATGAAGATTGTGTTTAACGTCAAGGTGTATGGCACATACTTCATGTGCAAGAAAGGCTGCACCGGCTTGTGGGGCTTCTCATCACTTCAGAAGTGCATGGCTGCTATGCGTTGTCTTGCATGCAGAGCTCCTCTAGATGCAACCGATGATTATCTATGCATGCCGGAGTCGACATGCTTACAAGTTTTGCAGAGCAGTGGTGGCGGTATTTGGGCCAAACTATTTGAGGACACCCAATGTAGATGATACAACTCGGATCCTTGTACAAAATGCTGCAAGAGGATTCCTAGGACGCTCGGGAATATCAATTGCATGCACTGGGTTGTAAGAATTGTCCATTCTCTTCGCAAGGGTTATACAAGGGGGCATACCGGAGAGATACTTGAGGCAGTGCCTGACTATGAACTCTGGATTGGCACTCTCTTTTCAGCATGGCACTATGGCATGAACTCACAATGATATTAATGTGTTATAGCGCTCCACCATGCTTACAAGGCTAGCTGAGGGACATGATCTGCCCATCAACTTCGAGATCAACGATCACACATACAACAAGAGGTGCTATCTAGCCGATAGGTATCTATCCACAGTTTGCTAAATTGGTGAAGACAGTTGGAGAGCCTACTACGGAGAAGGAATCTTATCCCGTGGACATGCCAAAAAGCATGTCACAAGGATGTCAAGAGGGTTTTTGGTGTGCTCCGGCGGCGTTTTGTCATTGTTCGATACCCTGCTCTCATCTAGTTGGAGTCTCTGATGTGGGAGATCATGAACTCTTGTGTGATCATGCACAACATAATCACCGAGAGTGAACGCGATGCACTACACATGCTGACTATCCATTGATTTCCCGTGTCCTCTTGCTGAAATTGAGCAGGTACCGGTCCAGTTTGTTGCTTTCCTCTAGATGCATCAAGAAACCCGAGAAATCCGAGATGCAGGTGTTCATACTCAATTACAGAATGATCTAGTTGATCATTTGTGGGTGCAAGAGGAAACGCCACATGATTCATGGACATGTTGCATTGCAATTTATTTAAATTTAGTATAAATAATTTAATTTGTATGGTTAAACTATCTATGAGAAATAATTTGTGTGTTTAAACAATATAATATTGTTTAAATTATGTTACAAGCTCATAGATAGTTTAACCATACAAATTAACGTTAATTTAAATAATAGAAAGCGCGTCATTTATGTTACAAGCATATGACGCGCTTTCACCTACAGTGTTGTAAGCCCCTCCCCCGGAGCTAAACTTCGGGATCCTTTTAGTTACCGAAATGGTGTCTGCGCGAGTTAACTTTACTGCTCAGTGCTTTGTCCTGAATTTGCAATGTACCGAAACAAGTAAGTGACTAGTGAGGAGTGACAAACAATTTGGAGATGAAAGACCCATGGGGCGCTGGTCAAGGTCGCCGCTATAAAATAAGTGTGCTATGTGAGTTATTGTTTCTGCGTTATTCCACTATACCTCACCACCGTCACAGGGGCCCTGGTATTCAACAATACTGTTGCAGAAGGAAATATTTCTGCAATGAAGCAGGCAACATGAGTAAATTAGGTTTTCTTTTTGGTACATGACTACATCAGGAAGGGAAGAAGCATCGTGCCGAAAAGAAGAAAAAAAACTTGCCCAAGGCCCAAACGGATTTACGGTAGCACCCTTATTTCCTATCCAGCAGAACGGCCCAGTATTTTGTAGAAGACAGCCACAGTAATATTCGGCCGGCCCACTACACGCTAACGCAAAGCAATAATGCATTGTGTTTAGGGGTAGGTGTTTAGTCCCACCTTGGCTGTTTACATGGAGCAGGACCGGTTTAAAAGGGGAGCTCCACGGAACAACAGCACGACCTTACTTGAACAGGATCTTTCCTATAGGTTCGTACCGTTGCATCCTTGACTGATAAGGAAGCAAGCACTCAAGCTTGGTTGATGACGTCTGACCTGTGGGCCAGAGCGTGATTAACGGCAGGAATCATCGGTTGCTTTGTTCCGTGGCTGTAGATGATCGTTCATGTTCAGTTCGTTCTGAGCTTGGTGGCTCACAGGTTGTCTGACAAGTGACTCTTTTTTTGCCCCATTCCAACATCATTTAGCTGCATTTTGCAATGATTCCATAGTACACAAGTCCAAAGCAAGAGCTGCCATGTAAGCGGCGCCATCAGCTGCACGAGATCACTCGAACGTGTACAGTTTTAGCTCTGATGATCCAAGTTGCCAATCTCTGCTCATCAGATCCAAGTTGATAGCTCACATGGCTTGACCAAAGATTCCTGAAGCCCTTTTTGCAGCTAGCAAAATGAGCAAAGCGTCGTTGTTGCTCTTGCTTCATGCGGCGGGGTCAGAAGACAGAAGCTAATGCGGGTATGGAGCTGATCGAGCCATGTCTCGCGGCAAAGCTTCTCCCCGGCGGTGGCCCAGACAACATCTTTCCCCAGATCGAATCCTCTTCGATCTACTTCCGATTTCTGAAAAGCTCTCCTGCACATGCGTTGCACAGTACGGCCGGGGCCAACTCGCCGTGTCTCACTCAATCGATCCGGCGGATTCCTCTGGCACCGGCACCGGCCATGCCCTTGAGATTCCTAACGGCTTCTCAAACAAGACTTCTCATGCCTGCATGCGTGTGACTTTTTCCAAGTTTCTAGTGAGGATCTGATGAGCCATTTGACTATTTGTGATGATACTTCACATACTGTGCAGCCACTCCATGGCATTGAGGGCATGGCTCTATGAGGAATGGCATCCCATGAGAGTCAACAAGTGGTCACCTGGTCGGTCCATCCATGGCCATGAGTGCCCTCGTGCTCCTCTGACTATCATGTTCGTATCGTATCACCGGGAAATGGCGGCAGCCCCACACGGTTGAGGTTAGGGAGCAATTGCCGGCTTGGCGCGTACGTAGGTCGCTGCTAACTTGTAAGCTTCTTCCTAACTTTCTACTCGATCACACATTCAGAGACCTACGTGTGGCTACTTAGTTAGTTGCCTGTAGCAGCAGTACAGGCAATGCAGATCACAACGACATGGTGCCTACCTACTCCCTTTTGACACCATCGCATTTATTAGTGGCGAGTCAACGGCACCTGTTAGCTAGATTCCACGTACTACTGCCAAGCATGGAAATGCAGCTTGCATTATTTTCCAGAAACGGCTTTACCTGCACATGCGTATATGGCTCAACCCAACAAGTGATCTAGCTATGCAATGCGCAGAAATTTAACCATCTAGCTAGCTAGCAAGCTCTGTGTGTAGAGCGTAGCAGCTTGCGAAACAACATGGCCACGGGGATAATCGAGCTGTCCCTCCTGTTCAGGCCGTTGGTAGTGCCTAATAAGCAACGAAGCGCCATGCACATGGCAGTCCACTCCAGAGGCCTTCTGGACGTGGGATACGTATAAATGTATAATGTAGGACGCATATACGGTACGGCCACCATCGTTCGACGCGGCGGCCGTCACTGCCGCCGTGATCTTCGGACGGCTCACCGGCGGTAACTTCGCACGCACACTTTAGTTAGCTTGCAAATGCAATGCAACGCAACCTTGCGAACTGGAACTAATATATAATGTACATACAGTCTAACATTTACACATATATAACGGCTTGAATGCTGCCGCGATCGCCACTGCCGCCGCGACTTCGGACGGCTCGCCGGCAGCAGCGTCCCAGACCACTTTCAAGCGCATGCAGTTCAGTCAAGTTACTAGTGCAATGCAGTGCAACGTTGGACGAGAATACTCTAAGGCTGGTGCCAACGCGGGCTGGAGGCGGGGCGCTACCGCCCGAGGCGGGGCGAGAGGGAGGCGAGAGGGGGGCGAGACGAGAGCGCGGGGCGGTGGCACGAACGCCCGGCGGTAGCGCCCGCTACCGCCCGGCTACCGCCCGCGCTGGAGGCGAGAGGGAGGCCACAGGCGGGCGAGAGGGGGGCGGCAGCGTTGGCAGCACGGGGCGGTAGCGCGGGCGAGAGGGAGGGTGTAACGGCTAGCTGACGTGGCGCGATCTGATTCGTCCACGTCAGCTAGCCGTAGGCTAGCCGTTGCTGGTTCAAAAAATTCTAAAAAAAAAGCCAAAAAACCCCAAAATTTCATCCCCACCCCCCATAAATACCCCCCATATGGTTTCACTCACTCCACACCCATTTCATCTCATTCATCTCCTTCACTCTCTCAAATCTTCTCCACCATGTCCGGTTGGACACCCGTTCCAGATATGACCTCGTTCACGGATCTCTTGCAGCCGAAGGGTCACCAGTACACCTAGATGATGTCTCTCCGACACATCGTCGCTCCAATGTCGGTTCTTCGCCGCTTCCCCGAGTTTTATACTCCTCCGGCACACCACCTCCGGGGCCATATGGGCCATACGCTCCACCTCCGGCGCCATATGGTCCATACCCTCCGCTTCCGTATCCATACCCCCAACCACCTCCACATGCTCCACCTACAGGTAGCGGGAGTGGCACTGTACCTCCTTACCCACCACCTTCGTACGGTTCATACGCTCCACCTCCGTATCCATACGCGCCATATGGTCCGTACCCCCCACCACCTCCTGAAGCCAGTGCTCCAAGCTCCGAGTCCAATGCCGCGGAAACAATCGTACCACCGCGTCCAAAGAGGCTTGACTGGACAACTGCGGACGAGGAAAAACTGGTACTTTACTTACCCATCACATATTTATTTCGGGGTTGGTTCTTGCTTGGATTTTTCACTAACAATATCTATTTCGGGGTAGGTTCATGCTTGGATTTTTAACTCCAAGTACTCTGTCGCCGGTAATTGCAAGACCGGCAATAGTTTTTGGGGTCAGATAGCTGCAACCTTCAACTCTACCTCCGATCCTGCCCGTTGTCGGACCTCCAAGCAACTGAAGGATCATTGGAACGCCTACAACAAGGAGATGTCCCTGTTCAATGCATACCACATCCAAGAAGAATCGTTACGTCAGAGTGAAGCAGACGATGCAATGGTCATGAAGGCGGCAATGGATAGGTACGCGAATGACAAAAGAGTGACTCAGCCGTTCAGACGGCACCACTGGTGGGAAGCTGTTCGCAATGAAGCGAAGTGGAAAGGACAACATGGTCCTGATAGTGGAACCGATTCCACATCCAAGAGAAGCCGTCTGGGAGTTTCTGGTGAGTACAGCTCTAGCGACGCGACGACGGAGGAGGAGCATCCAACGGGCCGCGATAGGGCCAAGGCCGCGGCACGTAAGGGTAGGAGGAAGGGGAAGGAATCCTCATCAAGCAGTGAGGTAGGAAGTAAATCCTTCGCGATGAGAAACATGTGGAATGGTTTAATGAAGGCTAACCTACTCAAGCAATGGAATAAAATGAAAGACCGATCAACCGACGACATAAACGAAGCAGAAAAGCGCAAACATGCGAAGGCCATCAAGATGGTGGAAAAAGAGCTTGGTCTGGAAGATGATGACGACGAGGAGGAGGAGGAAGAGGAAGAGGAGTAGAATTTTTATTTATTATGTAATTTTTAAAATTTATTATGCAATTTTATTAATTATTATGTAATCGGTAACATTTTGAGTTGAATAAAATAATTTTCTTGCATTATTTTGAATGTCTAAAAAAATCGAGTGAAATAACTTAATCTGAAAAAGAAATGGTGATGTGGAGGAGAGAGAAGTGAGAGCTGGCACTAAGGCTGGTGCCAATGCATCACACGTTATAGCCTCGCCACGTCAGCTTTAACCCTCACTCTCACCCCACTCTCACCCCACGGTGCCAGTGCACGGGCTATAATCCCAGCTCCCACCTCTCTCTCCTCCACATCCACCCAACGGCTTGCTCACGTGGACGAATCAAATCGCGCCACCCGCTCTCGCCCCGCTACCGGCCCCACCCGCCAGCGCGCCGCTCCCGCTCTCGCCCCCTTCTCGCCCTGCTCTCGCCTCCCTCTCCGCGCCAGCGCGGGCGGCAGCCGGGCGGTAGCGGGCGGTACCGCCGGGCGGTGGATCCATCGCCCCGCGCTGCCGTCTCGCCGCCAACTCGCCCCGCTATCGCCCCGTCGCGGGCGATACCGCCCCAGCTCTCGCCCACGTTGGCACCAGCCTAATCCTGACGTGATATGAAAACAACATATATTTTATTGGACGCTGAGCGACCGTTTGGGTCCGCCTTAACCGAAAATGCGTCTGGCACCCTCTCAAGCGGCGCAAAGTGATCGGGCCTCCGCGGAGACGCACGCTCGCGTCTCCATCGGGCCCGCCTGGCAGCGAGTCTACATCGAGGGCATCGCTTCGACGGTCAGCGCTTCCGCGTCTGCGCCGCAGCCTTCGCCATCAATGGCGCGGCTGCCTGTTCTGCACGCGCACTGGCGGGCGGCGGCTGGGCTTCTGCGCCGCCTTCAATGACATCGTATCCCGCGCGCGTCCGTCCTTGAAAGACTACCGGCTGCGTTCCTCCTTCCCCCACACCTCCACTCGCACCGACGCAAATGGACGCGCGGTCGATTTCGACCATTTTAGCTAACACAAACGGATGCGCGCGGACGCTAAAATGCGCCGCGCCACTGGAGATGCCCTCAGCAACGAAGGAACATCCAGGCACACAGGAACTGATGGAAATTCGACAGTGACTCGAGGGGAATTTGGAGCGCAAAGTTCGCCCGATGTAAACCAAAAAGGGCAAAAGGGAGAAAAGGGTTTTGACCCGTGCACCCAGGCTGTGAATGCGATAGACACTGGCTCCACAGGCCCATCTGGCCCAGTTTACCTAACGCAATCACCAACGTGGGGTGGGCCCGGGCGGTCAGGGACACACCGTGAGCCTGTGGGCCTCCCTGGGCTTCCGTCAGAGCCCACCTTCGTATGTGAGCATTTTGGGGTCCAGGAATGCTGACCATGGAGGAGAAAAGGTAACAGGATGGGTCTTCCAGATGGAGAGAGTTTTCCCTCGTTTCACACTGGGTGCATCATTAAAGCGAGAGAATTTCACAAGACATGAAAAGGCACTGTATTATTATTCTCACTTTATGTTACGCCTCTTGCTTGTAAATTATTGTTCCGATGAGCTGCGACAACTAGTTTTGTACAATCTCTTTCGTTGCTATGGTTATCTGTTCTACGAGTGTGCATGACGTGCACACGGCACAACGGGATTTCAGATAGGTGGAGACAAATCAAAACGTGTAGTACCATCTGTCGAAAAAGCTAGTACATCATAGTATATTCTTGTAGAAATGGCAAGCGCCCCTGCTGGTTACAAGCTAGCTAGAAGGAATAGTGATATCAAAACCAGACAAACAAAATAGACCCAAGGGTGACTCTTCTCCCCGAACCCTAGAATCGCCTGACGCATGCCTCCCATCCCGGTGGCACTGTGGTGGTTCTATGTTGTAGTCGCTAGCGAAGCGCATCGCCCTAGAGGCTAACGTGGCTCGATTTCCTCCTGTAGCATATTTGACTAGTAAAACACTTTTTTTTTTGCACAAATGTGGTTTAAGAATTTTGTTCTGGATTCTTTTGGCGAAGGTCAAACTCACATTTCAAAAAAGTCAACAAAAATATGTTTGCGAGTCTCGGTTGGGGGAATACTGGCGTATTTCTCCTTTGAAGTGAGGTATCTCTCATTGGTGCACACGGTTGTTTCACATGAGCTAGTTCGAGCCTCGTGCAGGCGCTGCTGGTGGTCGTCTACAACAAAATCCGAGTTTCAGCTTCTCCATCTCTCAATGGTGCGTCTTAAGCAAAGCTCGATGGCGCACATGGCCTCTACCATAGTAAAGCTCGGGTCAGAGAAAGCCTAAAGAAACTATGTCGCTTGTGGAGTCAGCGGCTAGGAGGTTGCTGATTCAAACCACAAAATACCGACGACCGCGATCTCGAGAGATCGCAGCCTCGAAGAAGATGGCACCGAGAAGGACACAAGAATTTTTCTTTTGATCAACTCTTTTGTCTTGTTACGAAACCAACTAGCTAAGCTACTAGTAGTCGTGTGAATCACATGACGGGGAGGGGTTTAATTTCCCTGCTAGGTCTTGTTGGATCATTGGATGGTTGACCTTTTGCTTGGTCGACGGATGAGTCACGGATCATCTCCGGGCCACTCACAAGTCGTACGAGCAGTAGTAGTAGTACATGTGTGTTAGGCACAAACGCTGGCTCGGCTAGTTAATTATTGCGCTTAGTTACGCTGGAAACAAGAGATGGAGGCCAACAAAACGGTAGGGTCCAAGCAAGTTCGATCTGCTGCCCTCCGATCTCGGCAGCTGTCGGGGAGAAGAAGCCGATCGAGTAGACCCGGAGAGTGACGATGGAAAGTCAGACCACGCTTTGACCCACTAAACCCTGTCACCAGATCCCCTAGAATAAAAAACAGGTCCCAGCTGATCGATTGAGCAGGTCGTCGCTAGGGCTAGGCCAGCCTGCCGTGTCAACGCGGCCGGAGCCTAACAGCGCGAAAGTCGCACCCCGGCCGGCGTCCCATCGCCTTTTTCGCCGGACTCCGGTGACGCGATCGCCCGATATATGCCGGCGCGCGCGCGTGCCTGTTTAATTTGCAGGCACGTGTTACTGTAGGCGCTGCTGCGGCGTGGTGATTGGTGAACGGCGACGTGCATGCCGTGCGCGCACTAGCTAGCGCTGGTTGTCGCCGTGCGCACGCCTGCGCCGGCCGCCGGCAGCGCGCCGTGTGTCGCACACCGGAATGCGGCGGAATTATTCTCCGTCGCGCGCGGCAGGCTGAGGGTGGCTTCAGTTCCCTCCGTCGCACGGCAGACGACGGCAGGAGAGCTTGCCGTCTATGACTCGATCGATCCACCACCAAAGGAAAGACAGAGTCTATGCATGGATTCGTTGCTATGTAAAGCTTAGAATTATGGTTTTCACTAAGCATGTTGCCTTTAGATATTTTTTAAAATAAAACTGAACTTATTTACAACCTATATGCCTTAGATCCCACTGCCTAATTTTTTTCCATACAAATCAATAGTAATGCATGGCATTGTCATACAAATCGGTTGCAACATTAATACTCTTTGAGCGCTTGCTTGCCACCTGAATTTGTCGCCAAAATTCATTGAACGCTTGCTTGCCACTTATCCCATTCCCATGCAAGCCTCGAGTCGATGAATTTGATCATTCCAAGCCAAGTACAATGCATTGTCATTGTCCTCGGTCAATTTGGCCTCTCAATTTTTGATCTCCTTTATGCAGTGAAGAAGAAGAACCACGAACAAAAATATCTCGTACGCTCGGCCTCCTCCATCTCCTCCGCCGGCTTAGCCTCCTCCATCTCTATCTACTCCTCCGGTCCGGCCTCATTCGTATCCGCCTCTGGCTCGGCCTCCTTGGCTCGGACACACCCAACTCGGCGGCAGCGGATCACACATCGGCGACCGGGGGTGGCAGTAATCCTAGGCCGTGCAACATCTTCCACGGATACGCCGGGGCTGCGAGATGGCCGGCCATTGACTCGGAGGAGGTTGTCGGTTCCAGTTTTCGGCAATGACATGGCGGACCGATTCGAACTCGATTCAGGTGGCGAGCAACACTGAGAGGAGCGGTAGGGCAGGGGAGGGTGCGGGTAGCCGCGGAGCATTTTGGTGGTTGGCGGGGGCATCGCCAGCGGCGTAAAGGGGTTACATGGCCGGCGGGTGAAGGTATGGATAAATTATACTCGACGGCTGCTTGGTCAAGTAAATATAAGGGAGCACGGCGCGATCGAGTATAATTTTTACTGCTCTAATGATTATAAGGCATCGGTTATGTGCCGGTTAGAGGAGTAAAACCAAAATTTTACTCCTCTAACAATTATAAGGGCTTTTGCCGGTAAAGTGAATTTTCGCATCTTGAGAAAAGAAAATCGCTAGTTTGGTTGCTTATGTAAAAAAACTCTGTATGCATGTTTCTTAAATTAGGTAAAGGCCTATGCGAGGAGGCACCCTCAATTTAGGCGTTTCCATTATGTCAATCTTTTCTTGTGCGCGGTGAGGAAACGTCATTCCAAGCTCGCGTGAGGGAGAAATGGCAGGAGGTTGCACGCATTCACGAAAACAGGGCGGGAGAAATTGGATCACCTCCCGTCGATCGCCAAACCTCACTCTGACTTTTTTCCTATTCTAGCTCTTCGTGCAGTGAATCAGGTAGCTTGCTGTGCGCACCGGCCGGGATGGCGGTGTGCGACAACGGTGGGAATATTCTCCGTCGCAAGTTCCCTTGGTCGCACGGCAGACGACGGTAGAGGAGGGCTTGGCGTCTACGACTCGATCCATCCTTCCACCAACAAATGAAAGAGATCGAGTCTAAGCATCCGTGGCTATGTGCATGATGCAATGCACCATCGAGCAGCCGCGCGCTTTTGGTTGATTAATTATATGTATCCTACAATCCTTTGGTTTATTGTATCCTATGATCCTGTCCGACTACGACTAGGTTGTGGCTGATACGTAGCCGCAAGTTTTCGTGCTTGGATCACTAGCTAGAGAGGAGAGACTGCTTGCACGCGACAGACGCGATCTAGCTAGCTAGCTAAATGGACCAATCTTCCGCTCTAATGACCAATCACTAGACGAAACCACACAGAGAGCACAAGGGTCATGATCGCGCGACCCCCAGGTTCTTTTGCGGGTGTATGGAGTTGGTGAAGAAACACTCGGGAGGGCGGCAGCGGAAGAGATCTCTACGGATTCGAGTTTCAGTTTGTCTGAAGACTCTCAACATATAATACTGCTATCACCTATCAGGCAAGTAGCTCTTCTATATGCCGCGCTATCTGCAGTGGCTAGCATTCTAGTGACGGGATGAATAACAAGTTGACCCCAAAAACTGAATGATTTCGATCTTGCTTCATTTGTCCTCAATAAGTGTTATGTTTAGACAATTAGACGTGCGCTAAGTCAAACTTTATTAACTTTGATCTACTCCCTAGAAAAAATAGCAACATTTATGACACTAAACTAATATCGCTAGATTCGTCTTCACATGTAATTCAGTAATATACTAATTTAAACATATGCTGTTACTCTCGTGTAAAAATTTAGTCAAGTCTAAAAATATTTGACTTATAGAAAAGAAAAACGTTCACTTACTAGCAGACAAAAAGGGAGTACTAATACCAGTTCACCCTTGAAATTGCTACACTGCTCCCTGGGAGCGACCATGTCCAACCCTTACCCCCCCCCACCCCTTCTCCAAAATAGCGCCTAGTCGTGGAATCTGTCCGGGCCGGCCCAAAAAATTATCTGGAGCATCCAGGGCAAACCCGCGATCCACATGCGGTCATCTATGGGCCCCGGACACAACCTATTGACACCACGTTGGAGACCGACATGCGGGTGCCACCGGCCAATGACCCAACCCAATTTTTCCTGCCACCTCGCCTCTCCCACCTCCGCCCCGCCACCGACCACCTAATCGACGATGATAGCTCAGCGGCGCCTACACCAACTTTTGGCATCTGCCCACCGCCTCGTCTTCCCGTATCGCCGCTCCTCTCAATTCTCTCAATTCACGGAGACCTCACATAACGGCTTTGCATGCAAGGTGTTTGGATGTTCGTCTCTCCTTGATTTTGTTGTTGTCGCTGCCGTTCGGTCGATTGATTGCTCTGTTGTTTTATGCATAGGCTTTGGATAACACGATGAGATGATGATGCCTTATTTCTTGGAAGAGGAAGCCAATGTCGCCCCCGATGAACAAGAGCACCTCGCAATCGTTGCTTGTCTTCTACAATTACAAGCGGATGAGCTGAATGTCCCTCCTAGTCGTGGAGGTCCGAAGCTTGGGAGAAGGAACAACAATGAAATACAGAGGATGGAGGGTCATGATATGCTATATGACGACTATTTTGCCGACCACCCAAAAAGAATTTCAGCACCATTTTAGGACGAACAAGAAGTTGTTCATGAAGTTGTTGCTTGGTGTTTAATATAAAAGAAATAAAAATGCCAAACAAGTTACTAAACTCGCATCTGGGATAGAAACTAAGGGACTAAAACCTGGTACTATTTTTTTGGCATAAGATGGCAATCGGCTTTTCTGGGATAATTATTTTAAATAGGACAACTTGTTTCAGGAATTGTCCCTGCTACAAATAAAGAGAGAGTAAGCTACCTACTTCGCAATGAAGACATACGTTGTCCAGGTGCTCGGTTTCTTATCATTTCAAAAATGCACTACTACTATGAGGATGCTAACATTTACAGCCACCACCGATACAGAAGACGTATGACTAACTATGCATGGCTGGGGATGGCCATGCTCAAGAGTGCAACGCTCACTTGTGTTATATATTGCGTGTGCCAAACTAAGGATTGCACTCACTTGTGTTCACGAGACCAGCTGCCTGCATAGTTTGTTGATTTTCTCGCCACACACCAAAAGATCCATGGCGAAGTTATTCATCACGAGCTGCAAATGATCAGGTGAGCATGTGTGGGCGCTCAAAGGAGCGGCTGCCTAAGTCTCGCTCTAGTTGAACTTTATTTTATTTGCATTGTATGTAGTATTTATTGTATAAGTCATTTTTATTTCCCTGCAAAAATAATTCATTTTTTTATTTTTATGTGTTAAAACTTTGTTTGGCAGAGACACGCACCATGCATACGCGGCCCTTGGTGTTAGCGCTCCTTATATGTCCGATTCGGTGCGGTTGCCGGACGCAGTATAGGAGGCACGACTAAAGATGCAGATGTACTATTCCAATCCTTCTCGTGATAATGACCAATCCATTAACAAAAACACACACACACACCCGGCAAGGTGAGTTAATCAGCCTGCCCGTTGTTTTTATGAACTATTGGGCAGGTCTCCACAATGCTGCTGATGAAAGCAATATCAAGGCTGGAGCTGACAACCTGCTTCGCCTGGCGACTGTGGCTACTACTTCGTCCTCAGCTGCTGGAGGAAGAACTGGTCGAGGAACTCTGACAATCACTGACGCTGTGACTACCGATCCTACAAGAGATGAAGAAGATATGGAGAAAGATGTTGCATGAAAGATCCTCCCACCTTCATCCGATGCTGTTCAAAACTCCTGGTTCCCCCCTGCTGATCAAAAATGATGGAAGGAAAAAGCTTTTGGCGATCTTGGATACTCTTGGAGAGTTTTCCTTTGTTCGTACTTAGAAAAAAGCTGTTATTGTTTTGCTAGTCTGGTCTGTAATATAACTCTTTAAACGCTAGCATTAGGCGGCGCTCCCCCCCCCCCCACCCACCCCCCCTTTCCTGTCGTGATACTACTGCTGTTATTTTTGTTATCTCATGGTAATGAAAATCGATCTCCCTGAGGGGTGGATCGCTTGGAAAGAAAAACACACCCGGCAAGGTCTCATGATCGATGCCTGATTCTTGCGATAGAGGTGTTGCTGAAAATTCACTTGCGGCAAAAGCTAACAGGGCCTCGACATATATTCTACTAACACTATCGATCAGCTCAGCTCTGCAACTGCTGCACTGCCTATCACGCGCGCCAGGGAATGGAAATATGGAATGAACGCCAAGTTGACCTCCCCAAGCTCAATCATTTCTCTACATAATATCAATTGATATTCATCCCTGGAACTGCTACACTGCAGGGAAACGAAATGAACAAAAGGTTGACCCTCCTCTACCGAACCCGCAAAATGATGATCCCGATCGATCGATCTGGCCCTGGATGGTCAAAGCTTTGTCCATACGTGGCGGCGACGTCGATCCTGTCGCGGCCGGAGCGATCGCGATGTCGCCGTCGAAGCTTTTGACTCGGCGTCCGACTACTGGAGTGGAGCTGAGCGGAGTGCATGCATGGGGGGTGTGTGGCCTGGCTCGATCCGTGTGTTTTGCGTATGTGTGTGTGTGTGTGTGTGGATGGGGTGAGTGGGCGGCTGGCTTTTTCCGGGCACGCGTGCGAGCTCCCCGGCCCCGCGCTTTTGACGCCTTCCCCTTCTCCTAGATCCACCGGCGGCCATAAGCATGACGTCAACGGGGTCGTCGCGCGCCCGTCGTCTCGCTGCCTAGCGTATCTGGGCTCTGTGTAGCTAGGGCTTAGGCCGGCCGCCGTCTTCCACACGAAATTTCTGCTACACGCGTACGCCGAAAGATTGTTGTTCGAAGTTGAGGTCATGACTTCTCGCGTCGAGTCGTCTACAGAACCTCTCTAAGTATATTTACCACCCCGAGTCGTCGAAAGGGGCATCCCACATAAACCCACAAAAGCTTTCTAGTTCAAATTAGTTTTATTTGCTAAAAGACTTACCACAAAACTAACCGATTTTTACTGTGAAATCACGCGGATCACATCCCTAGGTACTGCCAACCTTAATAGATTAGTTAGGGCATCTTCAGCGACCCGAAGCAAATGAATGCAAAGTGATCATTTGTGTTCGCGCGGACAAAATTTGGATCTGCTCTGATTGGTTGCTGGAACTGGTTTTTCCCCTTTCATACCGTCACGTGCAATTTAGCCCGGTAGCTACCGTATGAGTAGAAATGTGGCTTGGGCTAGCTTTGGCACTACGTTTGGATGCTAGAAATTCACTTGGGCTCGGGTGTTTGGTTATGTGCGGAACGAGGAATGTGATAACTTGTTCCCCAACTAGTGAGGTTACCACCTCTTTTGAGCATCAATATGAGCTCATAACAAAGTAAACACCTGACAAGGAACGATCAAACATACTACAGGGAGTACATACAAACTGATCAAACTTGTTCAGTAGCACATAGCATAGACCAGACATTGTTTAACACGAAATTAAACATACTAACAGACGTAAAGCAGGCACATTCTTCACTCGTTGATCATGGTAAGGGCTGGATCATGCTGCGGGCATCTCTGTACCACCTCCGCCGTCATGGTATAGTCGAAGATAGTGACATTGAAGACGTCACCCCTGAGCATCTTGAAGGTTATAAAGTAGCCGATCTTGACCTGATGAGCAATGGCAAATCCAGGCCACCCTTGGTCGAGGCAAACAATGCCTTTGATGCCCTTCAGCTTGACCATCCAGGAGAAGCCGGTGTTCGTCTTGAGGATGATCGTCCCGGGGTGCCAAGATACTAACGGAAGCTTGTTGGGATTGGGAGCATTCCAACCTGGAGACAACACCACTTTAGCAAAGTGGGTTGGTCTGAAATCGTTATGGAAATTCCCAACCTTATCAGGCCTCCCCTAGGCCTCTTGCCATCATTGCCTTCTCGAGCTTCGTTGGAACAATCCTGGCCAAAGAGCCTGCCCGGTCCCCCCATCATCATCTTCGAGCACTGCAAAAAGAAGAAGCAATTTGAATAAGCACAAATAGAAGTGCGTGATGATAAAATGAGCAAGGATGCAAGTTGAGCCTCATATGACAGTATGCTTGAGAAACCAAATGAAACATATGCTTTAAGCCTCATAGAAACCACTTTGCGGCACATATGATCCATTCTGACCAAGAAATATGCACATTGATGACCCACAAGTATAGGGGGTGTATCGTAGTACTTTCGATAAATAAGAGTGTCGAACCCAACGAGGAGCAGAAGGTGTTGGCAGCAGTTTCGATGAAGGATTCACTGTAAATGCTCACAGACAAGTATTCAGGGGGTTTTGATATTTCGGATAAATAAAGTACAAGTAAATAAAATGCGAGAGAAATAATTGCAGCGAGTGGCCCAATCCTTTTTAGCACAAAGGACAAGCCGGTTTGATTACTTATAATGACCAAACGTTCCCGAGGACACACGGGGATTTTAGTCTAGTGCTTTCGCTACATACGACTGATTAATCTTCATTGTTTTGATAAGTGTTGTGTGGGTGAACCTATGCTAATGCACCGCCCTTCCTAGGACTAATACATACTTGTGATTATACCCCTTGCAAGCATCCGCAACTACAAGAAAGTAATTAAGATAAATCTAACCACAGCCTTAAACTCGAGATCCTGCGATCCCTCCCGCATCGATATACTAACGGGGGCTTAGGTTTCGTCACTCCGGCAACCCCGCAATTAGCAACCGAATACAAGATGCACTCCCCTAGGCCCATAAATGGTGAAGTGTCGTGTAGTCGACGTTCACACGACACCACTAGAAGAATGACACCACAACTTAAATATCATAACATTGAATATTACTCAACCATAATTCACTACTAGCATTTAGACTTCACCCATGTCCTCAAGAACTAAACGAACTACTCACGAGACATCATATGGAATACAATCAGAGGTGATATGATGATGAATAGCAATCTGAACATAAACCTTGGTTCAATGGTTTCACTCAATAGCATCTACAACAAGTATAGAATAACACCGGGAGAGTTTCCCCTATCAAACAATCAAGATTTAACCCGAATTGCTACAGCGATGACGAGGTGCAGCGGTGGTGATGGCGGTGTAGATGGTGGGGATGATGATGATGATGATGGAGATGATGTCCCGCTCGATGACGATGGCGATGGCGTCGATTTCCCCTCCGGGAGGGAATTTCCCCGGCGGATTCCCGCCCGCCGGAGAGCTCTTTCTCTCTCGGTGTTCTCCGCCCCGCGAGGCGGCTGTAACCCTCCGTGAGGTTCTCTATCTGGCTTAGGTTTTCGGGACGAAGGAGTACGCGAAGAAAAGGAGGCGAAAGGGGCTGTGGGGCCCCCAGAGCACAGGGTGGCGCGGCCAGGCCTTGGGCCGCGCCGCCCTGTGGTCCGGGCCCACGAGTGGCCCCTCTCTTCTTCCCCTTTTGGCTCCCTCCGTCATCTGGAAAAATAGGAATTTACGTGAAATTCCCTTCCACGATTGATCTTCCGAAATATTGCGTTCGACGGTGCTTTTTCCAGCAGAATCCGGCTCCGGTGTTTGATCCTCCAATGATGATGAAACATGCAAAATAGATGAAATAACATAAGTATTGTGTCCCAATATGAAATATATCAATGAATAACAGCAAATTATGATACAAAATAGTGATGCAAATTGGACGTATCAACTCCCCCAAGCTTAGACCTCGCTTGTCCCCAAGCGAAACTGAGCTCGATAAACAAGACCACATGTTTATGGAGTGAAGAGTCGATAAATAAAATACGGACAAGAAGCATCATATTCATTGGCACAAGACATTCTAGTAAACAACTTCCTCATATAACTCATCTCGAAATAAGTAAAGAGAAATCACAAGTAAAGGTGCATAAGAAATCATAATTGATGATGGCAAACTTTGTTCTTGGTCAGAGAACTACTAACGGATTGTTCTTCTAAGCAAAGCTTTCATATTAGAATTTATAGCTGAGCCTTCATATTTAAGCATGACAATCTCTTCATAATCATTGATAACTTCAAAGTCATATTCATTCAGATAAAATTGGTACTAAACAAGAAAGTATAAAAGACATGATTAGCCGAATTATAGCATAAATGATTGGTTCACAACAACTCAATTGCTTGCTTGAGATAGAGGGGAATAGGTTTACTGACTCAATATAAAAGTAAAAGATAGGCCCTTCGCAGAGGGAAGCAGGGATTAAATCATGTGCTAGAGCTTTTCAAGTTTTGAAATCATATAAAGAGAATAAAAGTAAGATTTTAAGAGGTGTTTGTTGTTGTCAACGAATGGTAGCGGGCACTCTAACCCCCTTGCCAGACAAACTCTCAAAGAGCGGCTCCCATTTTATTTTATTTTTGGGTGGCACTCCTTCCAACCTTTCTTTCACAAACCATGGCTAATCGAATCCCTGGTGCCCGCCAACAATCTCATACCATGAAGGAGTGCCTTTTTATTTTAGTTTTATTATGTTGACACTCCTCCCCACCTTTGCTTTCTCAAGCCATGGCTAACCGAATCCTTCGGGTGCCGTCCAACAATCACAAACCATGGAGGAGTGTCTATTTTGATTAATTACTTTGGGACTGGGAATCCCGTTGCCAGCTCTTATTGCAAAGTTATTGGATAAGCGGATGTGCCGCTAGTCCATTGGTGAAAGTTGCCCCACAAGATTGAAAGATAAAACACCACATACTTCCTCATGAGCTATTAAACATTGACACAAATAAGGAGGAGTATAGTTTGAATTATTTAAAGGTAGCACATGAAGTATTTACTTGGAATGGCAGAAAATACCATGTAATAGGTAGGTATGGTGGACACAAATGGCAAAGGTTTGGTTTAAGATTATGGATGTATGAGAAGCATTCCCTCTCGATACAGGTCTTTGGCTAGCAAGGTTTGATAGCAAGCATAAGGGTTGAGGGAAACAAACAAATATACATATGATAGAAACAATCATGCATCTTTCTCATAAGCACAAGCAATTTTAACCTCAGAATACTAAGCATAGAGATAATAGAGTAATGTATCTAAGTGTATTTCTCTCTTCTATTAAACATCAAGATGTTGTTGCTATTGACCAATGCTAAGTTTGCCAAAACCAAATAGATTTACTTAATGCTCCCAAAGTGATATCAATACTCATATCAAGAGTAATCATATAATGGAGATTGCAAACTAAAATAAGGTGTGCAAAAAGTAAATGATAAGACTTCTCATTAATATTCCATAACGATAACTCACACCAATGGATACATAGATAACTAAGAGAGATACTTCCACATTGCATACTATTCTATATAATAACTTCCCTACTCATGATATGACACTACTTGATAGTAAAAGATAAAGGTGGTGATGTGATACCGCGGCACTCCCCCAAGCTTGGAACAAACCAAGGGGATGCCAATACCGATGATGAATTACTCCTTCGGCGATGATGGTGAATCTTTGTCGTCATCAGACTTCCATGGAAGAGGCCCTCCATCAACAAAAGACATCTTGGTTTCCGGAAACCCGAAACTAGCAACGATGACTTATGCGCTTAAACCTGTTTTCATACTCACGCTCCGATTATGGACATCATAGAGTTGAGCTTGGAGTTTGTTGGTGGTGTCGTGAAGTGAGAAGATATCGTCCCACGGCTTCGCGAGTCTCCTTCTTGTGTCCATCAATGAGTTCGTACACAATCTTGTGAAAGATATCCACTTCACGCTCAGCCATCTTCTTGTAGTTGAAAACCTCTTGTTCCAGCCTTCTCCATCCTCGTCTTCCAAGCTCCCTTCTCCCTTAGGACCCCGGACATCTTTGATCTGCAATTCTCCACCCACGAGCCGCAACTCTTTGGGGTGCATCTTCAGCTCGTTCATGTACGGGTTGACGACGTCCTCAAAGAAGCTGTCCTTCTGAGTTCCCGACGAAGACATGATGGATCTAGATCCGAAGCAGATCCTGGCAGAAAACAGCTCGAAACAAAACACGACGAGAAAACGATATTACGGACCTCCGTGGGTCCGGGGGATTATATAGAAAATATTTTTACGACAAAAGGAAGATTCCAGGTCGAAAACGAGTCGGAAAGGGGCAACGAGGCGGCCAGACCATAGGTCGGCGCGGCCAGGGTGGGGCCCGCGCCGGCCTATGGTGGCACGCCCTCGTGCGTCTTTTCCACTCCGTTTCGATTCCGCAATTTTTCATATTTTCTAAAAACAGCAGAAATAATGTTCGGAAAGATAAACGCGGACTTTTTATTACCCATACTCGTTACCTATTCAAAGTCCAGCTTCCGGCGGATCGTCAATTTGTCCTTTGATGAAGGCCTCCGGTGTTTCCACTTGAATAATATCAACATCAACATTATAAGAATCACCCGAGATATAATGCTTGAGTCTTTGTCCGTTCACCACTTGTGTGGCATTGCCTTGGAGAGAGCTAATTTTAATTGCTCCTGAACGATACACCTCCTCAACAACATATGGTCCTTCCCACTTTGAGAGTAATTTCCCTGCAAAGAATCTGAGACGAGACCGATACAATAGAACTTGATCTCCAACATTAAATTCTCTTTTAATGATCCTTCTATTATGCCATTTCTTAACTTTTTCTTTAAAGAGTTTAGCATTTTCATAAGCTTCACTTCTCCATTCATCTAGAGAACTTAATTGCAACAATCTCTTATTACCGGCTAATTTAGGGTCTTTATTTAATTCTCTAACAGACCCAATAAGCTTTGTGCTCTAGTTCTAGAGGTAAATGACAAGCTTTTCCATAAACCATTTTATAAGGTGACATTCCCATAGGATTTTTATAAGCAGTTCTATAAGCCCATAGTGCTTCTTTCAATTTGCTAGGCCAATTCTTTCTAGATTTATTAACAGTCTTACCTAAGATACCTTTAATCTCTCTATTTGATAATTCTACTTGACCACTAGTTTGAGGATGATAAGCGGAAGCAATTCTATGATTAATACCATACTTAGCAAGAGTTTTTCTAAAACCTCCATGAATAAAATGAGAACCTCCATCAGTCATAATATATCTAGGTACTCCAAATCTAGGAAATATAATATCTACAAGCATTTTTATAGAGGTCTCACCATCAGCACTTTTTGTAGGTATAGCTTCTACCCATTTAGTAACATAATCAACAACGACAAGTATATGAGTGTTACCGTCTGAAGAAGGGAAAGGACCCATGAAGTCGAATCCCCAACAATCGAATGGTTCAATAACAAGAGTATAATTCATAGGCATTTCATTGCGTCTGGAGATATTACCAACTCTTTGACATTCATCACAAGATAAAATAAATTTCCTTGCATCTTTGAAGAGTGTTGGCCAATAAAAACCTGATTGTAGAACCTTTTGCGCGGTTCTATCTCCAGACGTGATGTCCTCCATAAACACTTCCATGACATTTATTCAATATCTCCTGTTGTTCATATTCGGGAACACATCTTCGCATAATACCATCCACTCCTTCTTTATATAAGTGTGGGTCATCCCAAAAATAATGCCTCAAGTCATAAAAGAATTTCCTCCTTTGCTTGAGCTGAAAAGGTTGGAGGCAAATACTTCGAAACAATAAAGTTAGCATAATCCGCATACCATGGGCTCTCTCGCGAGCTCACCTTTATTACAGCCAATTGTTCATTTGGAAAACTATCATTAACGAGAACAGGATCATAAGCAATATTTTCCAATCTAGACAAATTATCGAACAACAGGATTATCAGCACCTTTTCTATCTATAATATGTAAATCAAATTCTTGCAATGAAGTACCCATCTAATAAGCCTTGGCTTAGCATCTTTCTTTGTCATAAGGTATCTAATTGCAAGCATGATCGGTATGAATTGTAACTTTCGAATCAACAATATAGGGTCTAAACTTATCACAAGCAAAGACTACAGCTAACAATTCCTTTTCAGTTGTAGCATAATTTCTTTGAGCAGCATCAAGAGTCTTACTAGCATAATGAATAACATTTAATTTTTTATCTACCCGCTGTCCAAGAACAGCGCCTACAAGAAAATCACTAGCATCACACATAATTTCAAAAGGCAAATTCCAATCAGGAGGTTCGACTATAGGAGCAGTTGTTAAGGCTTTCTTTAGAGTTTCAAAAGCTTCCTTACAATCATCATCAAAAACAAAAGGTACATCTTTTTGAAGAAGATTAGTAAGAGGTTTTGAAATTTTAGAGAAATCTTTAATAAATCTCCTATAAAACCCAGCATGACCAAGAACACTACGAATACCTTTAACATCCCTCGGATAGGGCATCTTCTCAATTGCTTCAACTTTAGCTCTATCAACTTCAATACCTCTCTCGGAAATTTTATGTCCCAATACAATTCCTTCATTAACCATAAAGTGGCATTTCTCCCAATTAAGAACAAGGTTAGTTTCTTCACATCTCTGCAAAACTTTATCGAGATTTCGCAGGCAATTATCGAAAGAATTTCCATAGACAGAAAAATCATCCATGAACACCTCTACAATACTTTCGCAAAAACCATGAAAAATAGCAGACATGCATCTTTGAAAAGTAGCAGGAGCATTACATAAACCAAAAGGCATACGCCTATAAGCATACGTTCCATAAGGACAAGTAAAAGTGGTTTTCTCTTGATCTTTAGCTTTAACAGCAATTTGTGAAAACCCATAATAACCATCAAGAAAGCAAAAATGAGTATTTTTAGACAACCTCTCTAACATTTGATCAATAAAGGGTAAAGGGTAATGATCTTTCTTAGTAACTTTATTAACTTTACGAAAATCAATGCACATTCTATAACCTACAACTATTCTTTGAGGAATAAGCTCATCATTATCATTAGGCACAACGAGTCATTCCTCCCTTCTTAGGAACACAATGAACAGGACTAACCCATCTACTATCAGCAATAGGATATATAATACCAGCTTCAAGGAGTTTTAATACCTCGTTTCTTACCACTTCCTTCATCTTCGGAATTAGACGACGTTGATGTTCAACAACGAGGCTTTGCGTCTTCTTCCATATTAATAGCATGTTGGCAAATAGAAGGAGAAATCCCTTTCAAATCATCAAGAGTATAGCCAATAGCTCCTCGGTGTTTCTTCAATATTTCCAATAACCTTTCTTCCTCAATTTCTGAAAGCTTAGAACTAATAATAACAGGATATATTTTCTTATCATCAATATGAGCATATTTAAGATTATCGAGTAAAGGCTTTAAATCGAAAACAGGATCTTCCTTTGGTGGCGGTGTTGTACCCAAATCTTCCACCGGTAAATCATGCTTGAGAATAGGTTGGCGACGAAAAATTTCCTCAAGCTCATCTCTTTCTTTCCTAAAAGCTTCACTTTCACTATTCTCCAAATGTTGCTGCAAAGGATTATTAGGAACAAGAACAATAGATGCACACTCGCTCCATTTTAAAATCATTACTAGGCAAGTCAGTTTTATAAGGAGTTTTGGTAAATTTAGAAAAGTTAAATTCATAAGGTTCACCAGCAAATCTAGTCAAAATTTTCTCTTTCTTACAATCTATAATAGCTCCACAAGTATTTAGAAAAGGTCTACCAAAAATGATAGGACAATGATCACTAGCAGCGGAACCAAGTACCAAAAAGTCAGCAGGATATTTAATCTTACCACATAGAACTTCCACATCTCGAACAATACCAATTGGAGAAATAGTTTCTCTATTAGCCGGATGAATAACCACATCAATATCTTCAAGTTCACAAGAACCAATTTCGTGCATAATCTCCGTGTAAAGTTCATAAGGAATAGCACTAACACTTGCACCAATATCACATAAACCATAATAGCAATGATCACCAATTCTAACGAGATAGCATAGGAACACTAACTTGTTTGGATTTATTAGGATGTGAAACAATATTAGAAGCATCTTCACGAGAAAATAATATGACCATCCTCCACATTTTCAGATCACAAGATCTTTAACTATTGCAACAACGAAGGTTCAATTTTAATTTGTTCTTCGAGTTCTTTAGGTTTCTTTTCACTTTTATTAACCGCACTAGATATGACGAGTACTCCTTCATTTTAGCGAGGGAAAGGAGTTTTTTCGATATAAGCTTCAGGAATAACATTATCAACAGTTTCAACCACTACACATTTGTTTACAGATGAATCAGTTTTATCTTTATACGGTTCATGATATTTATCAAAATTCTTCTTAGGCAGTTCATAATGAGAAGCAAAAGCTCTATAAAGATTCGCAACAACTTGGGAATCAAGACCATATGTAGCACTCATATTACGAAATTTATCAGTATCCATAAAAGCTTCAATGCATTTATAATCATAAATTATACCTGATTCTCTATCTTTGTCGTTCTCCCATCCTTCAGTATTTTCTTGGATCCGATCAAGAAGGTCTCTTTTAAACTCTTCATTCTTGCGTGTAAATGATCCGAACGAGAAGTATCCAGCAAGGTCTTGTCTTGAAAAGAAAGTCTTGCATAGAAATTATCAATAATAACATTACCAGGAAGCTCATGAATGGGGCATTTGAGCATTAAAGACTTCAATCTCCCCAAGCTTGGGCAATACTCTCTCCATCATGAGGCCGTAAATTATATATGCGGTTCCGATCTTTGTGAATTTCACTTGGAGGATAAAATTTGGAATAAAATAAAGGCACAATGTCCTCCCAATCAATTGAATCACCATTCTTCAACAATTTATACCAAGTGCGCCGCTTTACCGGACAGACGATATAGTGAATAGTTTCTTCCTAACTTCATTCATAGAAATACCCGCACATTTGAATAACCCGCATAATTCATGCAAAAACAGTAGAATGATCACCAGGATGGACAGTTCCATCCCCTTCATAGCGGTTATCCATAACACGTTCAATAATTTTCATAGGTATTTTATATGGTACTACTTCCTCACCTCGGCGCTTCATCCACTACCGTTGCGGTAGTAGTAGATTTCCCAAATAGAAATTGAAGAGAAGATCTCTCCATAATGATTTATAGCAAGCAGAGTGAAATAAAATCAGCACAACAGTAAAGGTTTTCCTTACCAATTCCACTTACCAATAGCGCTTCACTCCCCGGCAACGGCGCCAGAAAATAGTCTTGATGTCTACGTTCCCCCTCCTTTCCTGTAGACAGTGTTGGGCCTCCAAGTGCAGAGGTTTGTAGAACAGCAGCAAGTTTTCCCTTAAGTGGATCACCCAAGGTTTATCGAACTCAGGGAGGAAGAGGTCAAAGATATCCCTCTCATGCAACCCTGCAACCACAAAGCAAGAAGTCTCTTGTGTCCCCAACACACCAAATAGGTGCACTAGTTCGGCGAAGAGATAGTGAAATACAGGTGGTATGAATATATATGAGCAGTGGCAACGGCGCCAGAAAATAGTCTTGATGACCCACAAGTATAGGGGGTGTATCGTAGTACTTTCGATAAATAAGAGTGTCGAACCCAACGAGGAGCAGAAGGTGTTGGCAGCAGTTTCGATGAAGGATTCACCGTAAATGCTCACGTACAAGTATTCGGGGGTTTTGATATTTCGGATAAATAAAGTACAAGTAAATAAAATGCGAGAGAAATAATTGCAGCGAGTGGCCCAATCCTTTTTAGCACAAAGGACAAGCCGGTTTGATTACTTATAATGACCAAACGTTCCCGAGGACACACGGGGATTTTAGTCTAGTGCTTTCGCTACATACAGCCGATTAATCTTCATTGTTTTGATAAGTGTTGTGTGGGTGAACCTATGCTAATGCACCGCCCTTCCTAGGACTAATACATACTTGTGATTATACCCCTTGCAAGCATCCGCAACTACAAGAAAGTAATTAAGATAAATCTAACCACAGCCTTAAACTCGAGATCCTCGCGATCCCTCCCCGCATCGATATACTAACGGGGGCTTAGGTTTCGTCACTCCGGCAACCCCGCAATTAGCAACCGAATACAAGATGCACTCCCCTAGGCCCATAAATGGTGAAGTGTCGTGTAGTCGACGTTCACACGACACCACTAGAAGAATGACACCACAACTTAAATATCATAACATTGAATATTACTCAACCATAATTCACTACTAGCATTTAGACTTCACCCATGTCCTCAAGAACTAAACGAACTACTCACGAGACATCATATGGAATACAATCAGAGGTGATATGATGATGAATAGCAATCTGAACATAAACCTTGGTTCAATGGTTTCACTCAATAGCATCTACAACAAGTATAGAATAACACCGGGAGAGTTTCCCTATCAAACAATCAAGATTTAACCCGAATTGCTACAGCGATGACGAGGTGCAGCGGTGGTGATGGCGGTGTAGATGGTGGGGATGATGATGATGATGATGGAGATGATGTCCCGCTCGATGACGATGGCGATGGCGTCGATTTCCCCCCCCGGGAGGGAATTTCCCCGGCGGATTCCTGCCCGCCGGAGAGCTCTTTTCTCTCTGGTGTTCTCCGCCCCGCGAGGCGGGCCGTAACCCTCCGTGAGGTTCTCTATCTGGCTTAGGTTTTCGGGACGAAGGAGTACGCGAAGAAAAGGAGGCGAAAGGGGCTGTGGGGCCCCCGGAGCACGGGGTGGCGCGGCCGAGCCTTGGGCCGCGCCGCCCGTGGTCCGGGCCCACAGTGGCCCCTCTCTTCTTCCCCTTTTGGCTCCCTCCGTCATCTGGAAAAATAGGAATTTACGTGAAATTCCCTTCCACAGTTGATCTTCCGAAATATTGCGTTACGACGGTGCTTTTTCCAGCGAGAATCCCGGCTCCGGTGTTTGATCCTCCAATGATGATGAAACATGCAAAATAGATGAAATAACATAAGTATTGTGTCCCAATATGAAATATATCAATGAATAACAGCAAATTATGATACAAAATAGTGATGCAAATTGGACGTATCACACATGCCTATGTATTTCTACACCATTGAATGTTAGAAAGAAAAATCCTACCACCACTGTGTGGTCACATTTCAATCACCGGCAAAAACATGACAAAGAAGGCCTCATATCAATGAACACCCAAGGCAAAGGGATTGTCCACAAACTAAGTCTAGTGTAGAAGAAATATTGTTGCACATAAGACTAGGTTTTAGAAAAACCTCTTGCCTTGCATTGTGCCACATAACAATCATTAGCTGTAGCAGAAACAACAGTCAACCCATGATGGAAGCAAAGATATAAGAACTCAAATCATTGAACACCACAACTGATGATATTGATAGCATCAATTGTGATGTCATTTGGTTGACACATCCATTAGAAGGAATGCCTCATACTTACAACTCATCCATTAGCTAAGAAATGCCCTACAACCAAGGAGCATGCAACACATGTGTCTTTAAAGCCCCAAGGTCGCAGATCATTCCTAACTAACAATGTGATCCTGATTTCAATCATAGGCCAAACCACTAAAGGTAAGATCACATAACATATCACACACAAATGGGTACAACAAAAACAAGTTCCATAGTTCAAACATAGCCTAATTATCCTACATTACATGGCAGTGTTTCTTTCATCACTCATCACAAATTTCCCTAATCCTCTTCACCTTCTCCTTATTCAAATCACCCAGTTTAGGAGATCAAACATGACATACTCTAACTGACATAGGCATCCCGGATGGGTCTGCCGAAGATAGTACCCGGGGTTTACTGAAGGCCCATAACCCGAAGATTATGAAGCCCGAAAGCCCAGTAAAGCATCGACTATGGCAAGAAGAGATAGATTAGGAATAAAGAGATTCGTAACTTTACGGGTCGAACTCAAAGAGTCTCCCGGAGTTTGTAACTTGTGTAATACGAAACTCTCGGTTCCGCTTCCTATATACGTAACTCACACGTTCGTTGTGAACCCCAAGAGGAAGGTATGATGCGCACAGTAGCAAGTTTTCCCTCAGAAAGAAACCAAGGTTTAATCGAACCAGGAGGATCCAAGAAGCACGTTGAAGGTTGATGGTGGCGAAATGTGATGCGGCACAACAACAGGGATTACGGCGCCAACGTGGAATCTGCACAACAAAACCAAAGTACTTTGCCCCAACGAAACAGTGAGGTTGTCAATCTCACCGGCTTGCTGTAACAAAGGATTAAACGTATCGAGTGGAAGATGATTGTTTGCAAGAAAACAAGTAAAACACAATTGCGGTAGATTGTATGCTATGTAAAGAATAGGACCGGGGTCCACAGTTCACTAGAGGTGTCTCTCCCATAAGATAAAAGCATGTTGGGTGAACAAATTACGAGTCGGGCAATTGACAAATAGAGAAGGGCATAACAATGCATGTACATGATATGATAAATATAGTGTGATTTAATCCGGGCATTACGACAAAGTACATAGACCGCCATCCAACCGCATCTATGCCTAAAAAGTCCACCTTCGAGGTTATCATCCGAACCCCATTCAGTATTAAGTTGCAAAGCAACAGACAATTGCATTAAGTATGGTGCGTAATGTAATCGACAACTACATCCTTAGACATAGAATCAATGTTTTATCCCTAGTGGCAACAAGACATCACAACCTTAGTACTTTACGTCACTCGTCCCGGTGTCAATGAAGGCATGAACCCACTATCGAGCATAAATACTCCCTCTTGGAGTTAAGAGTACAAACTTGGCCGGAGCCTCTACTAATAACGGAGAGCATGCAAGATCATAAACAACACATAAACAATAGATTGATAATCACCATAACATAGTATTCTCTATCCATCGGATCCCGACAAACACAACATATAGTATTACAGATAGATGATCTTGATCATGTTAGGCAGCTCACAACGTATCGATAATTTCTTATGTTCCATGCTACTTTATTGATGATACCTACATGTTTTATGCACATTATATGTCATATTTATGCATTTTCTGGAACTAACCTATTAACAAGATGCCGAAGAGCCAGTTGTTGTTTTCTGCTGTTTTTGGTTTCAGAAATCCTAGTAAGGAAATATTCTCAGAATTGGACGAAATCTTTGCCCAGGGTCCTATTTTTGCACGAAGCTTCCAGAAGACCGAAGAGATAACGAAGTGGGGCCACGAGGAGGCCAGATGATAGGGCGGCGCGGCCTGGCCCCTGGCCGCGCCACCCTGGTCCCCGGGCCCCTCGTGTGGCCCCCCGACCTACCCTTCCGCCTACTTAAAGCCTCCGTCGCGAAACCCCCGCACCGAGAGCCACGATACGGAAAACCTTCCCGAGACGCCGCCGCCGCGAATCCCATCTCGGGGGATTCGGGAGATCGCCTCCGGCACCCTGCCGGAGAGGGGATTCATCTCCCGGAGGACTCTTCATCGCCATGATCGCCTCCGGAGTGATGAGTGAGTAGTTCACCCTCGGACCATGGGTCCATAGCGTAGCTAGATGGTCGTCTTCTCCTTGTTGTGCTTCATTGTTGGATCTTGTGAGCTGCCTAACATGATCAAGATCATCTATCTGTAATACTATATGTTGTGTTTGTCGGGATCCGATGGATAGAGAATACTATGTTATGGTGATTATCAATCTGTTGTTTATGTGTTGTTTATGATCTTGCATGCTCTCCGTTATTAGTAGAGGCTCTGGCCAAGTTTTTGCTCTTAACTCCAAGAGGGAGTATTTATGCTCGATAGTGGGTTCATGCCTTCATTGACACCTGGGATCGTGACGATGAGGTTCTAAGGTTGTGATGTGCTGTTGCCACTAGGGATAAAACATTGATGCTATGTCTAAGGATGTAGTTGTTGATTACATTACGCACCATACTTAATGCAATTGTCCGTTGCTTAGCAACTTAATACCGAATGGGGTTCGGATGATAACCTCGAAGGTGGACTTTTTAGGCATAGATGCAGTTGGATGGCGGTCTATGTACTTTGTCGTAATGCCCGGATTAAATCTCACTATATTTATCATATCATGTATATGCATTGTTATGCCCTTCTCTATTTGTCAATTTCCCGACTGTAATTTGTTCACCCAACATGCTTTTATCTTATGGGAGAGACACCTCTAGTGAACTGTGGACCCGGTCCTATTCTTTACATATCATACAATCTACTGCAATTGTGTTTTACTATTTTCTTGCAAACAATCATCTTCCACTCGATACGCTTAATCCTTTGTTACAGCAAGCCGGTGAGATTGACAACCTCACTGTTTCGTTGGGACAAAGTACTTGGGTTGTGTTGTGCAGGTTCCACGTTGGCGCCGGAATCCCTGTGTTGCGCCGCATCACATTTCGCGACCATCAACCTTCAACGTGCTTCTTGGCTCCTACTGGTTCGATTAAACCTTGGTTTCTTTACGAGGGAAAACTTGCTACCGTGCGCATCATACCTTCCTCTTGGGGTTCCCAACGAACGTGTCGAGTTACACGCCATCAAGCTCTTTTTCTGGCGCCGTTGCCGGGGAGATCAAGACACGCTGCAAGGGGAGTCTCCACTTCTCAATCTCTTTACTTTGTTTTTGTCTTGCTTTATTTTATTTACTATTTTGTTTGCTGCACTAAATCAAAATACAAAAAAATTAGTTGCTAGTTTTACTTTATTTACTGTCTTGCTCTCTATATCAAAAACACAAAAAAATTAGTTACTCGTCTTTACTTTATTTGCCTAGTTTACTTTTTGTTTATTTCATCATGCTTAATCCTAAGTTTACTTTGGAAGAGATACCGGTAGGACGAGGGTGTATCATTGGAAGAGATAATATAGAAGAATTTTTCACCTATGTTAGTATGGATGAAGATTTTAAAGATATACCATTATTAAAAACTGCCCCTACTTATGAAAGTGCTGCTGCCTCGTTTAATACACATGTTGGAAACTAGATTTGTTAATCTCAATCCCATAATACAACATATGTTTCTTACACTTACGGATATAGAGATGGGAGAAAAGAGAAATTTTGTTTTAAAAATCCTTGCTAGAGAATTTGAAGATATAGTTAAAGAAGTTAGAAAAGTTTTTATCAAGCATAAGAGGCTTGGCTTCTTTCCTGATTTTAAACAAATACTTGAAAAGATGGATATGGATAGAATTAAGTATACTAGTAATGTTAATGATGGTAGGGAAATTAAAGCGCCAATACCTAGTAAGCTACTAGGGATGCATGAAGCTTTGGAAAATAATTATGCTTGGCTTGTTCCTGAAAATTTGTTTGATGAGAATAGTAAGCCTAGGAGTAATGAGAGAGGAGTTACTTATATAGACCAGATACAATGCATTGTTGAGAAAGCTCCCAACTCTAAAGGTAATAATGATGATGCTTCATCTCTCGATAATACTTGATTTGCACTTTCTGCGCCTAGCTGAAAGGCGTTAAAGAAAAGCGCTTATGGGAGACAACCCATGTTTTTACTACAGCAATTTTTTGTTTTGTTGAGTCTTGGAAGTTGTTTACTACTGTAGCAACCTCTCCTTATCATGTTTTTGTGCCAAGTAAAGTTTCTATGTTATAGTTGATGTTATATTTGGGATCGCTGCGCAGAAACAGCATTGCTGTCTGTCACGAATCTGGGCACAGTTCTCTGTAGAAAATTCGAAAAAATCTGCCAATTTACGAGCGTGATCCTCAGATATGTACGCAACTTTCAATAGTTTTGAGTTTTTCCATTTGAGCAAGTCTGGTGCCAGATTTAAATTCGTCTTTACGGACTGTTCTGTTTTTGACAGATTCTGCCTTTTATTTCGCATTGCCTCTTTTGCTATGTTGGATTTATTTCTTTGATCCATTAATGTCCAGTAGCTTTATGCAATGTCCAGAAGTGAAAATAATGATTGTGTCACCTCTGAATGTGAGAATTATTAATTGTGCACTAACCCTCTAATGAGTTTGCTTGAAGTTTGGTGTGAAGGAAGTTTTCAAGGGTCAAGAGAGGAGAATGATATACTATGATCAAGAGGAGTGAAAGCTCTAAGCTTGGGGATGCCCCCGTGGTTCACCCCTGCATATTTTAAGAAGACTCAAGCGTCTAAGCTTGGGGATGCCCAAGGCATCCCCTTCTTCATCGACAACATCATCGAGGTTCCTCCCCGAAACTATATTTTTATTCAATCACATCTTGTGTTCTTTACTTGGAGCGTCGGTTTGTTTTTGTTTTTGTTTTTGTTTGAATAAAATGGATCCTAGCATTCACTTTGTGGGAGAGAGACACGCTCCGCTGTTGCGTATGGACACATATGTCCTTAGGCTTTACTCATAATGTTCAAGGCGAAGTTTCTTCTTCGTTAAATTGTTATATGGTTGGAATTGGAAAATGCTACATGTAGTAATTCTAAAATGTCTTGGATAATGTGATACTTGGCAATTGTTGTGCTCATGTTTAAGCTCTTGCATCATATGCTTTGCACCCATTAATGAAGAAATACATAGAGCTTGCTAAAATTTGATTTGCATATTTGGTCTCTCTAAGGTCTAGATAATATCTAGTATTGAGTTTTGAACAACAAGGAAGACGGTGTAGAGTCTTATAATGTTTACAATATGTCTTTTATGTGAGTTTTGCTGCACTTGTTCATCCTTGAGTTTGCTTCAAATAACCTTGCTAGCCTAAACCTTGTATCGAGAGGGAATACTTCTCATGCATCCAAAATCCTTGAGCCAACTACTATGCCATTTGTGTCCACCATACCTACCTACTACATGGTATTTCTCCGCCATTCCAAAGTAAATTGCTTGAGTGCTACCTTTAAACAATTCCAAAGTCATCCACCTTTGCAATATATAGCTCATGGGACAAAATAGCCTTAATAGCTCATCGTAGTATTGAAGTATGTGCTTATGCACTTTATCTTTCATTAAGTTGCTTGTTGTGCGACAACCATGCTTCGGGAACGCCATCAACTATTGTTGACTATCGTGTGAGTTGCTATGCATGTCCGTCTTGTCAAAAGGATCTATCATTTTAGTGGATTGGAGCATGCAAAATTGTTAGAGAAGAACATTGAGCCGCTAACTAAAGCCATGAACCATGGTTGAAGTTTCAGTTTTGGACATATATCCTCAATCTCATATGAGAACAATAATCATTGCTACATGCTTATGCATTTAAGAGAGTCCATTATCGTTGTCCATGTTGTCCCGGTATGGAGTGTCTAAGTCTGAGAATAATCAAAACGAGAAATCCGAAATGCGAGCTCTCTCCATGGTATGACGATTGTACGGGCGGCACTGGAGGTACCCCTTTGTGACACTTGGTTTGTGAAAGCATGGCATGCAAAGATGCCGGTAGTCCAAAGCTAAAGTAGGACGAGGTGCGGGCACTATTGAAGGTATACTATGGCATGAGGCTTAGCAGTACTTGCTAAGATATAATTTACATAACTCATATGCTTTATTACTACCGTTGACAAAATTGTTTCATGTTTTCAAAATAAAAGCTCTAGCACAAATACAACAATCGATGCTTTCCTCTTTGAAGGACCATTCTTTTAGTTTTATTGTTGAGTCAGTTTACCTATCTCCTTCCACCTTAAGAAGCAAACACTTGTGCGAACTGTGCATTGATTCCTACATACTTGCATATTGCACTTGTTATATTACTTTATGTTGACAATATCCATGAGATATACATGTTATAAGTTGAAAGCAACCGCTGAAACTTAATCTTCCTTTGTGTTGCTTCAATACCTTTACTTTGATTTATTGCTTTATGAGTTAACTCTTATGCAAGACTTATTAATGCTTGTCTTGAAGTACTATTCATGAAAAGTCTTTGCTATATGATTCACTTGTTTACTTATGTCATTACTTTTGTTTTGATCGCTGCATTCATTACATATGTTTACAAATAGTATGATCAAGATTATGATGGCATGTCACTTCGTAAATTATCTTTGTTATCGTTTTACTCGCTCGGGACGAGCAGAACTAATCTTGGGGATGCTGATACGTCTCCAACGTATCGATAATTTCTTATGATCCATGCTACTTTATTGATGATACCTACATGTTTTATGTACATTATATGTCATATTTATGCATTTTCTGGAACTAACCTATTAACAAGATGCCGAAGAGCCGATTCTTGTTTCTCGCTGTTTTTGGTTTCGTAAATCCTAGTAAGGAAATATTCTCGGAATTGGACGAAATCTTCGCCCGGGGTCCTATTTTTGCACGAAGCTTCCGGAAGACCGAAGAGATCAACGAAGTGGGGCCACGAGGCAGCCGGATGATAGGGCGGCGCGGCCCAGGCCCTGGCCGCGCCGGCCTACCCCCTGGGCACCTCGTGTGGCCCCCGACCTACCCTTCCGCCTACTTAAAGCCTCCGTCGCGAAACCCCCAGTACCGAGAGCCACGATACGGAAAACCTTCCAGAGACGCCGCCGCCGCGAATCCCATCTCGGGGGATTCAGGAGATCGCCTCCGGCACCCTGCCGGAGAGGGGATTCATCTCCCGGAGGACTCTTCATCGCCATGATCGCCTCCGGAGTGATGAGTGAGTAGTTCACCCCTGGACCATGGGTCCATAGCAGTAGCTAGATGGTCGTCTTCTCCTTGTTGCGCTTCATTGTTGGATCTTGTGAGCTGCCTAACATGATCAAGATCATCTATCCGTAATACTATATGTTGTGTTTGTCGAGATCCGATGGATAGAGAATACTATGTTATGGTGATTATCAATCTATTGTTTATGTGTTGTTTATGATCTTGCATGCTCTCCGTTATTAGTAGAGGCTCGGCCAAGTTTTTGCTCTTAACTCCAAGAGGGAGTATTTATGCTCGATAGTGGGTTCATGCCTTCATTGACACCTGGGATCGCGACAGTAGGTTCTAAGGTTGTGATGTGTTGTTGCCACTAGGGATAAAACATTGATGCTATGTCTAAGGATGTAGTTGTTGATTACATTACGCACCATACTTAATGCAATTGTCTGTTGCTTAGCAACTTAATACTGAATGGGGTTCGGACGATAACCTGAAGGTGGACTTTTTAGGCATAGATGCAGTTGGATGGCGGTCTATGTACTTTGTCGTAATGCCCAATTAAATCTCACTACATTTATCATATCATGTATATGCATTGTTATGCCTTTTTCTATTTGTCAATTGCCCGACTGTAATTTGTTCACCCAACATGCTTTTATCTTATGGGAGAGACACCTCTAGTGAACTGTGGACCCCGGTCCTATTCTTTACATAAGCATACAATCTACTGCAATTGTGTTTTATTATTTTCTTTGCAAACATCTTCCACTCGATACGCTTAATCCTTTGTTACAGCAAGCCGGTGAGATTGACAACCTCACTGTTTCGTTGGGACAAAGTACTTGGGTTGTGTTGTGCAGGTTCCGCGTTGGCGCCGGAATCCCTGGTGTTGCGCCGCATCACATTTCGCGACCATCAACCTTCAACGTGCTTCTTGGCTCCTACTGGTTCGATTAAACCTTGGTTTCTTTCTGAGGGAAAACTTGCTACTGTGCGCATCATACCTTCCTCTTGGGGTTCCCAACGAACGTGTGAGTTACACGCCATCAGGACCCAACTTGGTTGGGGACCAACAAGCTCAAACGTGATCAATAGGTACATATGGAGGTCATGGGAGACTTGGCTAATTCATGAAGAATTTAGGGATCTTCATATATTATATTTTGACCAAGCCAAGTTGTATGGATCATTATCTATATCTTATAACCAATGTTCCTCCTTGCGGTAACTTATACTTCAACTCTTCATATTTATTGTAAGTTACTTGCCCCTTTGCATGTTTGGTTTTGTATCAAATATGTGTTTGTATGTGTTGAGTCTTACTTGCCTATCTTGTGTATTCAAGTATGATTGTTTGACTCACCATATACTAGTGTATTGTTTTGAGCCTAATGCATCTTGATAATATCTTATTTGGCTCTCTTTGAATGATTAATGGAACATCCCATTTTGGGGGAGTGATATGCATTGTGCATCTCTCTTTCTTTAAAATGTGTGTACATGGGTACCACCACTTAGTATTGATATTGCAAGATTATCTAGTCACTATGTTGTGTGTCATACTCATGAGAAATTCAAATTCTAAATGTCCATTAATCATCTCTAGTCGAATTTTAGTTGCCTCTTGTTTAGAAGAAATGTTTTATCACATTATGGGGGAGTAATATGTTTTGTACATATCACAAACCTAAGAAAATGTGAACATATGAGGTTATGCCACTAGGAGTTGATACACATAATTATCTTGTTCCTAGGTGGCATGTTTGCTCAAACAAGCTCCACTTCTATTAAAAAAAAACTCTTATTGGCTCATCCTATGGATTCTTGTTTGAATAAGAAATTCTTGATACGGTTTTTCCTCAAATACATATCTCTATATCTTATTTGGGACACCATTTGCTTCATGTTATTCTAATCATTGCCGTGCGTGATTGTTTGACTAATTGAAGCTATCAAGAATCTTCATCCATGCATAGTGCTTAATTCTATATACTTATCCTATGCCTTTTATTGTGAAGTTGATCCTTACTATCATTATCAATTAATTCACCACCGGAAATTATTTCCAATATACTCATTGTCTTTGACAATTGATAACCTTGTATGTGGTTGAATTCATGGATCATCTTCACCTTGGATTGCTTCTTATTTTACTTATTTCATTTCCAAGAAATCTTTGTTGCTCCCACGTGTCTTCTTTGTCTCTTTGAAAAATCTTTTGATAAATTCTCTTGACTCATATCAAGTGTTTGTTTTGGAAGACAAATCTTTTCCTTACGGTACATTGTGCCATTGTGAAAAGTGTAGAGGGTTTGATTTATTTGTTTGAACCTTGCTCTTTTTGGGAGTTTGCTATCTCATTCCTTCTTACATGTTTTATTTGCTTGAATGAGATAAATCTTTGAGCATGTTTGCTTTACTTCATCCTTTATGCTCAATGGTTTCTTCTTAGTTCATTTTATTGAACTTTGTTGAACAAATCTTTTGTGATTTGTGTCTTTGATATATTTTGGACAACAAATTTGTTTGGTCACATCTTTATGCTTTCTTTAAATTCATTTGGTGTTTTGTCCAAAGTATATCTTTCTTGGATCTTTAAAGTCTTTATGCATGCTTATATGTAATTTGTTTACATTTGTAGCGTGCTTGCCTTCTTTGATCCATTATATAGGGTATACTCCATCAAATCCTAAACGGCTGAGATGTGCATGAAATTCAAATTTCATCTATAAATATGCACATATTTATATGGAGTGTGTCCTATGTATTGTGGTTATTCTAACCATTGTGGACCCAATAAGTTTGGGGACCAAGATGTACTTAAATAATGTTTTAGGTACATTGGAGATGCAATGGAGGCTTGTCTCATCTATAAGGAAGGTGTTGTCACCATATGGTAATTGGGGTCAAGCTAGGATGATGAATGAACTCTTATCTACTACATCAAGCCATTGCTATCTCGGTAACAAGTATCTTATTCATGCATTCTCATATAGCATCCAACCTCTTGTAGGTTGTATCTTGGCATGAAATTATTTATTTCGAAAATATTGCGGTTCTTAAAAAACCCTTTTAAAATAAAACATCTTATTGAACATTTGAGTAATTTGAGAAGATGCATATGATAGGTTATATATATATATCATATTTTATGATTCACCTATCACAAATATGCCCTCTAGCAATTTATTGCATATCAATTCCTCAAAGAGCTCTTGTGTGCAATATTGATGAATTTGTGAAATAAATCCGTACTTGAGATACTTGTTGTCTTTCTCAAAACATTCCAACTAGCCTTACTTCCCTTATTGATTAGTTGTGATGTTTTTGAGATTTTATTTGGTTGAAGTTCATTTATATACCATAAGTGAAAAGTGGAGCCATAGGCTATATATGCTTTTAAGCAAACATCCTTTGGTATATTTTATGACTTCATTTTGGATATCTAGTCCTATTTATTTTGTTAACCTCTTGTGTGTGCATGTTTCTTTATGAATCATTTTGTCCACTTTAGAAACTTATATACATAAGAGCGTTAATCCATCACCTTGATATCTTTGTTCTTTGCCAACCATCTTTTATCCTTTGTTTCTTAGTGGTGTTGGTAAAGGAGATTTATGAGTGCTTGGTTTATTTGTTTTCCTTCTTGCACTCATATCTCGTATTTGTTGGACTAAAGTTGTTCTTGATAAGCATATTCTCTTTATCCTAGTTGCGTTCTAAATGATATATATAGGGAGTGAGGATTACATGTTTATGCATATTGTATTCAAATGCAAACATTATAAATTATGCACGAACCTTGGGGAGCTTCCTTATTTTTATTTAGAGCACTATATCTCTCTTATCATGATATCTTTGTTCGTCCAATTGGATCTTTGATTGCTTGCTTTATTTGTTAAAGCTTCCTTCACCATGTTATCCTTGTGCAATCTTTGATCCTCAATATAGTTTGACTTCCTTCAAGTATTCATCATTGGATATGTGCATTTGATTCCACTCAAATTATGAGAAGTGCACACCTTGGGGAGGAACTCACATTATATTGGCTTTCTAAATTTTTCACCCATTTTGACAATCGATGCCAATGGGGGAGAAGTTTAGAGGGTTTAAGGGAATGGTTTTATACTTAAGTTTGGTTTGTGCTTAAGTGTTTTGCCTCTCATGCATTCCATATTTATATGTCTTGCATGGTTGTATATATATAGTGGAAATTGTCCCAAAGGTTAATCTTGACAATGTATGCAATGAATTCATGTTCATCACACGTGCATACATTGTGGGGGAGTTTGCTCTATATATATTGGTTCTACTCACATCCCTTGCATTAGTTGTAGTTGTGTGAGTAGAGTTGGTTTTGATATGGGATAGTAGCTTTGTGTTACTTGACCATATCAAATACAACCTCTTGTATACAACTTACTCTCGGATAAGTTGCGTACTTGTCTCTAATATTCATTATATAAACCCTCTTATTGTGGTTGTCATCAATTACCAAAATGGGGGAGATTGTAAGGGTATATTGCCCCTATGTGTGGTTTTGGTAATTAATGACAACCCCTATGGACTAATGTTTTCATTGAGTTTATATGAAGGAATATTCCATAGGTACTACTTGTAGTCCATGTGTTGGATTCAAGTATGGATGCAAGTATGGATGCCATGAAGATAAAGATATACCTTGTGTATTGGCATCAAGATCATCGATTTAAAGATATATATATATATGATATGATCAAGAAGAAGAAATGAAGATGGAGTTCTTATGTGGAACTCAGTATTAGCCATGCTCTAGCTTATGTGATAAGCAATGAATGATCAAGATCTTAAGTGCTTGATTCCAAGTGAAGAATTCAAGTTATGGCTCTAAGTCAGTGTCATGATAGTCTCATAAGTTGAGCTATGGTTGACTAAGATTTAGAGCATGCAAGCAAATGAAGAATTCTATACACGCCTCAAGATAGTATGATAGAGCATGAGAAGATACAAGGTTGACCAATACAAAGAGTGAAGAATAGATTCAAGTTTGGTCAACACATGAAGCATGAAGAATGTGCCACGAGAAGTCATGTGGTAGGGTAAGCCGTGTCAATTATGCTTTATGAACTAACCCATCATATATGTTCCCTTGTGTTGTCTATGTGGGTTAGGTATCCTTCCATGGGCATGCATCAAAAGTGAGATCTCATATAGCCCATGAGAGGATGACGTCAAGTGGTGATCGTCATCAAGGTTGAGTTGGGCAAGTTCAAGACTGAGCATCTCAAGAGGATCATGTGCTTGAAGCTTGTTGTCCATTTTGGTGATAATGGACATATGAAGATGTGCATCAATGGAGCTTTCCCATCATGGTGTATGGGGGAGCATTTGTGAGTTTTCACGAAGCAACAATGATCAAGTGAGGCATTCCGGCTTGAGTTGAGCTTGAAGATCTATCATCGAGATCAAGCGGGATGCGCAAGGCAAAGGTATGGCCTTGCTAGGTTTTCCTTTTACCGGTCTCAAGGTGGTTGTTGGGAGACCGGGTTATAGGATACATAGCCGCACTATCAAGAGGGGCTTTCGGTTGGGTAACTTGATCACATCGTCTTAGGGAGCTCAACCCTTTGCATGCTTTGCATTCCATAAATCTATTGCTTCTTGGTGTTTCTCTGTGTGAGGTTCTTGAGCTTGTTGCTAGCTTTACAACAAGCCCAAGTTCATCGAAAACGGAATCCATATGCATCTTCTATTGCGTTTTCAAGCTTGGAGGTTTTACCGGTGTCTCTTTTATAGATAGGTCAAACATTCATCTTATGGTTTTTACTCCGTGGGTGGACAATGATGTTTCTATGCATAAAGTTGTAGGGCTTGTTGTCCTGATTCCAACAAGCCCAAGATCATCGAAATCGGAGTCCGGACGCAAAAGTTATCATGGTTTTTGTAAACCATGTTTTCATGTTTGGCCCGGTGGCGCCGGCTGTCTGACCGGCTCATCCGGCACAGACCGGATCCCACACCGGTGCCATCCGGACGGTTTCCGTGGGGCTTTCAGGGGCGCCCGGTCCCTGGCCCGGTCGACCGGGTTTTCCGCCAGGCGGCCCGGTCCCTGGCCCGGTCTGACCGGGCTTTCCACCAGCCGCACGAAAAACTCCCAGATCTGCCCCAAACGGTCATATTTCGTTTGGCTATAAAAGGGGCTTCTTCCCCAACAGTTTTCTAGTGTTCTTGAGCACGTTTTTGACCACCATTGTTGAACCTCTTGAGCTTGCTTCCTCTCCCTTCCCTCCCATGATTCTTGCTCATTCTTGAGGGATCTAAGAGAGGAGATCTAGATCTACAACCTCCACCAATCCATTTCTCCTCTAAGTGAGGGGAACTCTTGGGATCTAGATCTTGGAGTCTTTTGTTGACTTTCCCCATTGTTCTTCCTCTCCAATCTCATCTTAGCATTTGTTGCTTGGGTGGGATTTGAGTGTGAAGGACTTGAACACCTCTAGTGTTCTTGCTTTGCATCATTGCATAGTGTTGAGCTCTCCACCACGATTAGTTCGAGTGAGAGACCGTGAGCTTGTTACTCTTGGAGGGAGACCTCCTAGTTGGCTTGGCGGTTGGTGCTCCGGTGATCTCTTCAAGAAGATTGTGAAGAGGCCCGGGCTTCTCCTTCGTGGAGCTTGTGAAGTGGTTGTGGAGCTTGCCATCTCCGGAGCGGAGGAAAAGCTAACCATAAGGAAAGGGCCATTATCCTTCGTGGGTATGGTTCGGAGAATAGGGTGAGCCTTCGTGGCGCGGGGAATCCTTCGTGGGACCTCCACTCCTCCAAACGTGACGTACCTTGTTGCAAAGCAAGGGAACACGGGAATACATCCTCGTCTCCGCGTGCCTCGGTTATTTCTATACCCGAGCTCTCTTTCCTTGTGATAGCCATCGTGCTTGAAGTACATATATCTTGCTATCACTTGTGCTACATATATCTTGTGCCTATCTTGCTTAGCTCTAGTTGCCATTGTTACACTTAGTTGAGCTTAGCATATTTAGGGTTTGTGCTTGTAAACTAAACATTAGTTTAATTCCGCATTCTTACAAGACAAATCCGCAAGAGTTTGTAATTGCCTATTCACCCCCCCTCTAGGCGACATCTCGATCTTTCACCAGCATATTTTGTGGATGCAATTCTTTGACGCAGATCGATCTTTATCATGATCATCTGCCTAATCTTATCAAATATTTGCCACAGCATAAGCCTTTTCAATGACTTGACCTTTGAGTTGAAACTCTCCGCAAGGTTACTTGTTACATAGTCTACCTTGCAAATTTCATTGAATTGGCTTCTTGACCACACCCTACCATGATGTTCATCCAAGTACTCCTTCACCCCAGGTTTTTGTTTATACAACACATCCAAATGAAACATATGCTTCCTAGAGCTGCATGTGTATGAAGCTGGCCATAGGTTGTCAGTAAAAACTTTACCCTTGAATTTCTTTGTAAAATTCTGTACCAAGTGTCGCATACATTCCCTATGCTCCACTCCAAGGAATACTGCTTCTACCGCACTCTCCAAACCTTTGCAAGCGTCTGTGTGGATAACAAGTCCTGGTGGATGACCTATAAGGTCACGCAAATTCTGCAGAAACCAAGTCCAACTTTCCTCTGACTCAACCTCCAAAACTCCATAAGCAACGGGGAACATCCAATTATGTCCATCAACTGCAGTAGCAGCAACTAGCTGTCCTTTAAACCTGCCATGAAGAGCTGATGCATCCACGGCCAAATAAGGCCTGCAACCGTCCAAAAAGCCTTTCCAGCAAGCTTTGAAACAAACAAAAGCCCTTCTAAAACACTCCTTGTGCATTACCTTCCCGCTTTTCAATTTGTAGGGAACTGTATGCTTGTCTATTGCTACAACACTGCTCGGACTAGCCATCTCCACTTCAGCTTTGAAAGTGTAAAGCAACCGAAAGCTTTCATTCCATGGACCATTGATCTTGTCAAGAGCCATTTCCTTTGCATAGAACATCCTCATGTAAGGTACTTTCATCCCTTTATACTTCTCAGCCACCTTTTTCTGGAGTGCTGTTGGACCAAGTGAAGGAATTTCTCTCAGCCAATCTAGGATTATATCTGCCAACCACCTAGTCTTCGCTAGCTTTGTTTTCAGGTCTGGCTCTCCCCTAGAGGTGGACACCTATGGATCTCCTTATTCTTCTTTATCTGAAACATAATGATAAGGGATGTCAGTAATAGATAACAAATTTTACACCGTGATCTAAATACACAACTGGTTGGCGTAGTACCTGAACCAAGCTGCTTCTGCGCATTGTGGATGCATGCAGCCTAAACCTACACCTTGGGTATGGGCATTTAATTGTGAACCTACCTGGCTCACTTTTAATAACCTCATAATTATTCTTAGTGAGAATGTGATATGTAGTAATTGCATTACGGCAGTCCATCATCGTTTGAAACACGGTGCCTTTTGCAAGCTGAGGATCCTCCCTGTTCCACTCAATTGTTGGCAAGTCTTCACCTTCGTAATCAGCTAAAACGAGGTTGTCATCGTTCTCATTCTTCTCTTCATCATCAGTCTCATCAAATCTGGCACCAAAAGACTAAACATCCATCCATGCGAGAGACTAAACATCCACGGAGCATAGGTTATATACACCTAACTATGTACAATATATAATGCCAAAGCTATGATCACCAGTTTCCTCATTTATTTTTCAATACTCACTCCGTTCCAAAATAGTTGATGCGGTTTTTTCCAAATGAGTGAAATTGCACACTGGACACGTCTAACTAAATCTGCGTCAACTAAATAGAACGGAGATAATACTAGTTATCGATGTTGTTGTTGCTGCTATGTTGGTGCAGTACTGAGTTGAGACTTCCTATAATCTCATCTGCCTTGACCATAAAACCATCGTGGACCTGAAAGTGTAGAACGACACAAATATAAATCATGTTAATTGCTTGTAAGAAGCTCCAACCCAGATGGATGTGGCGGGCAGTACACATAAATCCACAATGAAACATTTTCTCAGTAATATTTTTCCATTGTTGCTCTGAGAAGGAGAAATACTAGTACCAGCACTCCAATAGAAAGAGTTCACCTATATTATAATGTGCCAACAAAGTGTTCAGTATTTTAAGGAAAACTCATTCTCCACCATCAACTAATCCTTTTGAGTAAACAAACAAAGTTTAACAAACAAATGAAGAATATCTAGTTGCTAGATGGCATGCATTATTAATATTGTATCTGTAATGCTTGCAATGCACCCACGACCAACAACAAAAAATAAGATACGAGATTGATCTTTTCGAAAGAAAAAAAACATAGGAGATTGTAAAGCATTGTACATAGAGCTCGCCAACTAGTACAGAAACAAAAATGGATATTGGAGATCTAATTAAGAGACTAATGTATGATGCATCTCATCTAAGCTAGTACAGTATTAGAAATGAACAAAATACACACACAAACATGAGCTCCAATTCATAAAACAGCTAGTAGTATACATCTACCGACTAGTAATGATATATAACTTGCCTTTGCCATGATAGTTATGATCACGGTGGACGCCGTGAAAGGCATGACATTGCTGTTCACGATTCGGAGGTGGAGCTCCTCGGCCTCGGCGAGCACCCGAACGACCAGCCCTTTCCCGTTCTCGCAGTGGATTCTCACCATCACGTTGTTCTCGGAGAGCTTCGCCTCGATCTCCGGCAGCGCGCTCCTCGCCGGCAAGGAGAAGGATCGCGCCGACCGGGGAGCTCCCATCGTCGTCGCGCCTAGCGCGACCACGCTCGCCTTCTTGGAGAGCACCACGGCATGGGCGGCGTTGCTGGTGCGGGCCGCCGCCTCCAGGGACTTGACCCTTTCCTGGAGCTCCTTCACGTGTCGCAGCGCCTCCGTAAGAATCGTCGCCTTGTCCATCTGACCGACGGAACATTAACCGATCGAGATGATGGCATTGCCTCTTATTCACATGGCACCATACCTGTAGAATGGGAAAAGAGTGCAGGAGAAGGACTTAATTCACCTTCTTGAGGCCGGGGATGATGGCGGAGAGCTCGATGAAGCGCTGGTTGATCTTCTCCCTGCGCTTCCTCTCCGCCATGATGTGGCCCTTCGCATCCGCCGCGGACGCAGAACCCGTGCCGGCGGTGCTCCTCGCCGTCTGCGACCCGCACACCAACTCCGGTACAGGGGAGGCGACGGGGGCCAGCGTGCCACCGCCGCTGCTACTCGGTCGCGCCGATACAGCGCCGAAGTTCCAGCTCATGGGCAGGATGCCTCCATGCGCTGACGACATTCCACCCGAGTTGGGTGACATGGACCAGCTGACACATCCGATTTCTCCACCGCCGCCGGAGCTCCTGCAACTTTTAGTCGCTTCTGCGAGCACCGTCGGCTCTACGACCACGGCCGCTGCTTCTCGGAGAGCTTGGAGGGATGGGATATCGCCACCGTTGTCGACCAAGACTCCCGGATCGTGGTGCTGCATTGTGCTCACAGCCCACTGCAGGAACAGGCTTGAGTCCTCCATGCCGTCAGTGGGCAATTATAGTACTACTAGTACTATTCTACTACGCCACTGACCTCGCGCACACATTCATTTCAATTCTTGCCGCCTGTTAATCCGTCCTTGCAGATGTTCTTCTAATCTGGAGTTGTACTTATAGCGAAGCATATGCATCATATGATCCCCTTCTACCTACCTAGTAGGTTTTTTAGATCAATCTAGTGAGCTATTAGTCTCCTGTCACTGTAAGGGTTGCTCACCTGAGAGCCTCAGACCTCTCAGTGGCCCCTCTGCAGCCTCAGTAAGGAACTAGCATGAATAATTAACAACCATTTGTTGGATTCTGGCTTATGTGGCCTAAATCCCTAGACAACAAAAGACACGTGCATGTATGGTAAATAATACTCCTTCCTTTCCTGTTTATAAGCCGGGTAGTTTTTGGCACGAAAATTAAATAATGCATATTGAGAAAAAATTACACCATGTTTAAGTGGGATTAAACCCCTAGACAATTAACATTAATAGAGAATGTTATGGGCTACTACTATCTTCCTTGTATTATCTCACAGAGTGTCAGAGTACATAGTACAGGATACAATCTCAGTTCGGGAAAGGAATGGAAGGGAATTGAGAGAAAGTCCTAGGAGAGAGATTGAGAAGGGGGGTCGGGATTCAGATTACAGTTTGGTCAAATGTTAGACTCTCTCTTTGGTAGCGTGGCAACTTATCTCAGTAGAGGCTTGGACCAGCTGGCAGCAACGTTGCGTAGATAAACTCTAATACTTCTCTCTGATTGGTCATCAGCTTGTCCACTCAGGCCCATTGATCCTCGTTGGCTTCCTTCCAGCCCTTCGAAGCCTTCGACGCTGCTTGCCTGAAGCTGCAAGTGCGACATCATTAGTTACATGACATTACCCTCTCCTTGTGAACCAGTTTGTCCCCAACCTGGAAATTCAGGAAATTTTGTCCGAAACTCCTCCCTGTCTTCCCACGTAGCCAAGGCATCGGACAGTCCATGCCATCTAATCAGCACCTGACACTTGTTGATTGCACCTGATTTTCACCAACGAGTGCCCTTTCATTTCTCGGACAAGTCTATGCTCACTTTAGTTGTCACACCCACTACCTTTTTGAGCTGAGACACATGGATGACATGATGGATTTGGCTCTCTGAAGGTAATTCCAATTTGTATGCGACTTTCCCAACTTTTTGCAGGATTTTGAAAGGACCGTAATAACGAAAGGCCAATGTTCTTGTACATTGGTCAGCAATAGATTTTTGCACATACGGGTGCAATTTGAGGTACACCTAGTCTTGTACTTAAAAGTGTCGTTCAGTGCGTCGTTTGTCAGCTTGACTCTTCATTCTTTGCTGTTGGCGAATGAGATGGTGTTGAAGCAGTTGAGTGACCTCCTCTCGATCACGGAGCCACTGTTGCAGATCAGGGATAACGCACGATTCCATAATATCAACTCCAAAATGGCGAGGTGGATGCCCATATAGGGCTTCAAAGGGGGGTTTACCAAGAGCTGAATGTAAAGTTGTATTATACCAGAACTCAGCTAGAGGTATCCACTGCAGCCACTATTTTTTACATGAACTGACAAAACATCTCAAGAAGTCTTCCAGGCACTGATTAACACTTTCGTTTGGTCATCAGTCTCCGGGTGCCGTGCAGAACTCATGTGCGGCTCAGTTTGAGTTAGTCGAAACAACTCTTTCTAAAGAACACTTGTGAAAACGGGATCCCTGTTAGAGACTATGGCTTTAGGTAACATCATAGATCTGATACTAGGTGTTACGGGCTACTACTCTCTACCTTGTATTATCTGAGAGAGTACAGAGTACATGATACAATCAAAGTTTAGGAAAGGAATGGAAGGAAATTGAGAGGAAGTTGTGGGAGAGAGATAAAGAAGGTGGTTGGATTCATATTACAATTTGGTCAAGCGAGAGACTCTCTCCTTGGTAGCGTGGCAACTTATCTCAGTAGAGGCTTGGACCTCGATAACCTCCAATACTTCTCTCTGATTGGTCATCAGCTTGTGCACGCAAACCCACTACTCCTCGATGGCTTCCTTCCAGCCCTTCGAAGCCTTCGACGCTGCTTGCCTGAAGCTGCAAATGTGACATCATTAGTTGCGTCCATGACAGAGGACTTGGCATAAGATAACAATACACAATTAAATTTCTAGCAATATTCTCCATACAAGTGGTGTAACGCAAGACACCTTATATTCGGAAATTTTTCTCAAAAAATTATATGGCTTATATCTATAAACAGAGGGAGTAGTACATTCCCTATATAAAAGGATTTCTTAAATTTGTTTATCATCGCCCACCCTTTCCCCCTTCCACCACCGGACCTAGCTACTTGATCAACAACCCTTCCCATCCCCCACCTATCCCCACTCTGTCATAGCACTGCATCGCTGCAAATTTGTTTGTGAAATTGCTTCTCACCGAGGGGCTTTGAGTAGCCATATATACATGTTAATGTAACCTCCTTTTCTACATCACAAATGTAGAGAACCTTAGATACTCCCTCCGTTTATAATTACATCACATTATGGGTTTAGTCGAAGTTAAACTTATAAAGTTTGACTTGATGTCTAGGAAAAAATATCAACATGTACAATATAAAATTCTATTATATTAGAATTATCATAAAGTAAACTTTTGAATTATGTGCATTTGATATTATAAATGTTGATATTTTTCTTCTATTCTTAACTAAAGTTTATAAATTTTGACTTTAACTGAACTCAAAACATCATGTAAGGAGTAATTGAACTGCATATAGCATAAGACTACTCATAACAAATACAATAACAAATACAATAAGATCTAGTCAGTTCAAAAAAAAAAAAGGTCTAGTCAACAGAAGGCTATAAAGATTTACATAGTGCATTTGTGCTTAGTTGGATGAAAGAGAAGAAGACTGAAGGGGTAAGTGAGATCCCATGAAAGAGTTAGCTCTTACACGTGCTCCTAGGCATTTGTGAGAGTGAAAGGTGGGTAATGTATTGATAAATTAGTACTCCCTCGGTCTCGGTTTAACAAGCGCGCACGCAGTTTAAGGCAAAGTTTGACCATTAATTTAGTCAATAAAATATAAATTATATATCTACAAAATCTATATCATTAGATTCGTATTTAAAAAAGGTTTCAAATGATATAACTTTTTTGACATCCATTCCATATTTTATTGATCAAAATAATAGTCAAAACAATTTAAACTACGTGTGTGCGTGTTAAACCCAAATGGGGAAGTATATTTCTATAACTAACTATTGTATATGTTCGCTATAAGTTGGCTATAAATGACATGGTATCTTTGCTTATAGCCAGCAGTCGGTTATACTAGCGAATCATAGTAGGAGTAACATAGGTGGTACTCCCTCTATGCCAAAATATAGCCGTATATGAGATTTTTTTCGAAGTCAAACCGTGAAAATTTGACCAAGTTTATACAAAATATTAACATTTAGACTATTAATCAAAACCATTTGATTAATCATGAATTATAGTTTAATATGGCATGCATTTTTTTTCAATAAACTTGGTCAAAGACCATGAAATTTGACTTTCACGAAACCAATGCACACTATATTGTGGTAAGAAGGGAGTAACATATAATTACATGTAATGCTAACTAAGCTTTTTGGTGAAATGACATGTCATTAATTGATGCAGGAAATGATTGTGGTAACTGGTAACTAGCTACTCCCTTATAAAAATGACTATACAAAGTAATAAATATGAACTTCTACTCCCTTTGTCCAGGCATATAGGTCCTACACGTATTTCTAAGTTGTCAATTTGATCAAATAAAGTTATATATCACATAATGCATATCATTAAAAACTAGAGACGTTATACTTTGTAATGGTATATTTTTAATATTGTACAATTTATATTATATTTATCAAATTAACAACATAAAAATATGCGTAGGCCTTACCCACCGAGACATAGGTAGTACTCCCTCTATATTAATTTAGTTCGCGTTCTGGATTTACCCAAAGTCAAAATTTACAAAAGTTTGATCGAAAATATGGAAATATATATTAACATTCATAATATGTAATATGAAAATATATTCTATGATGATTTTAATATAATTGGTTTTATTTCTGAAATAATAATAAATATTTATAAATATGTAATTAAAATTACAAAGTTTAACTTTGACCAAACCTAGAACGAGAAGTAATTGTCAATGGAAGGAGTGTGCTAGATAGATACTGATATATTACTATCCACAGTTGAGATAATAACATGTGGATATTACTATTTTTAAATTGTTATGAGTATTACGCTACGACGTCTCTCGTCAGGATGCATGGATTGCCTACTAAGGTGGTCAACTAGTCATCAATGTGTAAAGCAACCCCTTTGGCATATAAATAATGTGTGGCTTTTCGTTCCATAACAAATCTTAGGAATTGCATGTGATGGTTAGCTGTAAGGCTGGCCATAGTGCAAAGTATCATATAGTGGTATCATTCATATGATACTACTCTATGATATTACCCCTATAGTGGTTAGTATCATCTAGTAGTATCATAATTCCATAATATTTAATTATTTGTAGAATCTCAATGCAATTATGTGTATAGTATGTATTTGACATTTAATTATCTAGTTTCACGTGCTATGATACAGTATCATATTATGATACCAGTACCATATCTCTCCTCATTAATTATAGCGACACATCAGATTTTTACCAAGGTGGCATGCATGATACTCCTTATGATACTAGCACTATGGTTAGCCTAATCATGAACGCCTAGATACGCACCCATGAAAATATTTTACCACTGGAACAACGACCTGCTCAGTTTGTCCGGGTCTGGTTAGCCTACACGCTGTACATTGTACGGCAATATGCGAGTCATTTTCTTGGATACTTTCTCTGTCAATAATTACTCTGTATTTTGATATAGTTAAAATTAAATTTAGTAAACTTTGATTAAATATTTAGAAAAGAATATCAATATCATAATATAATAACAAATATAATTAGAATTATCATAAAATAGATTTTCAGATTATATGTATTCGTTATCATAAAAGTTAATGTATTTTTTATACGTTTAGTTAAACTTTACAAACTCTGACTTCGACCAACCCCATAATATAGGAATTATAGATACCGTGAGTATTCACATGTACGCTCCCTCAAACCAACACACCGGCTTATTCAGTGCAAATGCGGCGATCGTCATAATTCTTATGCTGTGTTTGGATGCATAGAATCATCTATGGAATTGAATTGGACTTTTAGATTCCAAATCTGAGATGGAAATGAATTGGCTCTGAAATAGAATTCAGCTGTTTGGATGTGCTTGGAATTTAATGTTGATATCGAAGAGTGAACTCAATTCCAAATCATGTTTGGATGTACCAAAACTGAAATTTGGTGTTTTGTTGAATTTGAGCAATATAAATTTATGTACATGTAAAAAATATAGTCTATATATATTATTTAGCACACACAATACAAATGAAATTGACCACAACTATCATTGTGCCCGTATTAAAAAATCGAATAATAAAGAAAAGACGATGAGGGCCTCATCCCCATCGTTCCCAGCTCCGGCCAGCACTTGCCGGCGAGGCGGCCGTCGTCTCCGACGCGGTACGCGCCATCGCTCGCCTGGATCCGCCCTCCCCGACACCATACTCGCCTGGATCCGCCCTCCCCGCTCGCCTGGATCCGCCCTCCCCGGCGCCATACTCGCCTGGATCCTCCGGTCGCGGTCAGGAGCCGACGTCGAGCGCCTCCGCCTGCTAGGGGCCGAGCGCTCCGTCCGCTGTCCAAGAGCCAACGTAGGCGCCTCCGCTGGCGTCCAGGAGCCAACGTCGAGCGCGTCCGCTGTCCAGAGGCTCGTCGGGACGGGCTCCGGTCGATCTCTTCAGCGGCGGGCGGCGGGCGATGGGCTCCGGTCGGTCTCTTCGGGATGGAGGCGGCGACGGCCACGGGCTCCGGCCGGTCTCGTCAGGATGGAGGCGGCGACATCGACGAGCGCGTCTCTGCTTCCTCTCGTCGCTCGCGAGGAACACAGCAGGCAGTTTCCGAGCGATTCCGAGGGTCGGACCTCGGAATGTTGCGAGTGGTGTTTACACATAACGATTCGGCCCGTGAAATTTGGGCTCGGTTTCCAGGCTCTGATTCTAAGGCCTATCCAAACGGTGGAAACTGCTCACCAATTCCAGATTCGGTGATTCCGAGCCCAATTCCATGCATCCAAACACAGCATTAGAGTATTTTTTCCTCAGTTTTTATTGACCTTGTTTCACTTCTCTAGGATAAGCACATAGACAATATCATATCCCGGACCACCTTAGTTACTTTTGGCTAGTTTCTGTAAAGAATATATTGGATCTAATTTTTTTCCAAAAAGGTCTGAACGATTCATGTATGTATTGCATGTCGACTTTGGAGCTCGGCTACTAATCCAGTTTGGAAAATTGTTTGGAAACTGAAGATACCAAACAAAGTCAAAAATTTTGTTTGGCGGTCGTTGCATGGTATACTCCCCCTTAAATGTATTTTGGCAAATAGACATATTGGACATGAGGCGGGTTGTCCGATCTGCAACTTAGAAGCTGAAGACATTCTCCACCTGTTTTTTCGCTGTCCAGTAGCTGTTGATATGTGGACAAGAATTGGAATTCTTAACATCATACAAGACTCCATACAAGAAGATAGATCTGGTTCGGTTGTGCTTGAAAATTTGTTACGCAAAGAGGAGACTATGGTCCCAGGATATACTAATATCAATCTCCAGGAACTTATAACTGTTACATGTTGGTATTTGTGGTGGATCCGAAGGCGACGAACTCATGGGGAAGAAGTACCACCGCCTGATAAGTGTATGTTGTCTATTTTATCTATTACAGCAAATTCAGATGCAGCCTATAGGAAGAAGAGACAAAGCCAGGAGGTCAAGTGGAGCAAACCAAACCCGCGCCAAGTCAAGCTCAACGTCGATGCATCTTTCCATGGCGACTGTAATGCAGGTGCGGTGGCGGCTGTGATACGAGACTTCCAAGGAGGTTTTTTGGTGGCTAGATATGCCTTTGTACCGCATGTGGCTTCAACTAGCTTAGCAGAAGCAATGGCAATGAGAGAGGGACTATCTCTTGCTAATGATATGGGTTGCAATGATCTTATAGCTGAATCTGACTCAGCGGAAACGATTGAAGCATGCACAGGGGAGCAAAACTGGTGGAGTGACTCTTCTGCAATTTTTGCGGATATTGTCGACCTTTCAAGTACAATTGATAAAGTTAGTTTCATCTACTGTCCGAGGGAAGCAAATAAGGTGGCTCATGAGTTAGCGAAGTTTAGTTATCTGAATAATCAATCCTGTAATCGGGTCGATGAACCCCCTAGCTTCCTTTTAGATTTTCTCATCAATGATGTAACTATACTTTGATTTGGGGGCAGCAAGTTTTAGACGCACTCTTTTCCTTACCAGGGTACCGAAGGGGACTGGAAGGTTTTTAATGAGGCGGCTTGCTAGCTTAATATATTATGGTTTCAAAAAAAAAATGTGAACAACAAGATGACTAGAGCACGGCTAGACATCAAAGATGGACATAGACAAAAAAACAAAAGAACAAGAAAAAATAAAACAAAAGACCCTACTAAAATAATATGATACTCGCAACAATAATAACACCACCACTGGTAGTGACACCTCGAATAAAAAAAAGCTTCTCCAAAGCGACGCATGCAACAAGGTAACATCAGTGTCCAAACACCGTCGTTGCTCGGTTCAACAAGTATCGTCTGATCCTAGGTTTTTATTCTAGAGAAGGTCCAATTGCCAGACAATGTCTTGAATAAGGGGATAAATTTACGGCCACCATTTCTAGAAACAACCAATTAACGGTGGACTAAGGGATTTCACCTCGGAGACTGAATTCTTCTAGGTACTGCCTCCACTTGTCGAGAACACTGTCGCAAAATGTAGATCATCAAACACATGTACTTGTTCTGATCTGGTGTGGGTACTTCCTGGAATCTACTCTACTCGACAAGAACATGCAAGAAGCAACCTCCATAGCCTATTTGGTCTTCTTCACGGCCGCCATGAACCCCCATCAATACCTTGATAGTCGTGGCAATGGAGATGCGAAGGCAGATCCATGGGGGATGGAGATCGCCACGATGTCGGACTACACTCCCGTGACGGAGGCCTGCGGGCGAACATCCCATCCCTCGGCTATGACGAACAAGATTCACCACCACGCTCGTCGCGTCCAAGCCACGTGCCAACACTACGCGACTAATGTTGCGTCGGTGGCGATGTACTACTGACTAGGAGATGATGGACGAGTAATATGGTCCAGGGTGTGCCGAACATGCTTGGAGGTCCATGAACTTCATTATATGGGAAAAAAATCTAGCACCAAAGAACAAAAAATTGTAGGGTTACCCCGTCGCTGCCGTGTACCAATGTATAGCCTCCTCCAGTGATGGCGGGGCGGCTAGACGGATGTCTTCTAGGTGGCAGTGTGGGAGCCTCCGCAGTCGCCAGACCGAGGCGACACGGGAGACTGGAAGGATCCCTTAATGTGGAGATGTTTTCTTACTAGCAATAAATTTGTTGGTTGAATTCCAACCAATTGGTTGTTTCCATTAATTAAGAAGATAGTTAGATAGTTCTGCCATGAAAGAGAGTATACAAAAGGAACTACTCTCCCAATATTACAACACCCAAATTCTTTGCACCCGTGGTAACTTCAAGTTTTTCCTCGCTCTTGATGATGCCAAGGAGGATAGAAGTATATGGCTAATTTGTTGCGGAAGATTCTTGCACTCTCCTCGCTCCAAATTGTCAATTGGGCATGGTGAGGGAAATCATCACCTTGCGGTTTGGAACACTATTGCTCGACATGTTGTTCCACCAAGCATCAATGGAGAGATCGGCCGTCCAAGAGGGGATGTCAATAGATGGTAGCTCAAGACATTCTTTGACCATTTTCCAAAGTCTTTTGGTGTATCGTCGACGTTTTAAAAAAAAAGGGCCACCGTCTCTTTTATTTCCTTCGTGTTTTCATGTTCAAAAAGTATAGATGCGAGCATGCATCTTACCCCACCACAATGATTTCAGTATATATGCACGGTTAATTAATATCAACCATTGTGAAGCACGTTCTGAACGGTGCCAACCCACGTGCGATATGTTTCCACGTACTCCTGTAAAAATATCTCACCTTTTGCAACGTTGCTGAGCCAATATCCCTGTAAAAATAACAGGAATAGTGCGCATGCAAAACATGTCCCGATAAATGTCAAAACGATCTCACCTTTTGCCCGTTCAATATTAATTTTGTCATCGCTGTCACCGTGACAGCTGGTTGACGTGAAAGGCTAGTTAATTTGTTTCTGGAAAAGCCCATACGTACACGAAGATCATATCTATATAGGTACACGAAACTGGTGATATGATATCAACCTGAAAACTAATCGCTGTACATTATTCACTGGCCTTCGAACAAAATAATGTAAATGAGATCGCACCGAAACGTGGTACATATCCTACGAACTACTCCCTCCGTCTCACATTAGTTGTGGATTCAGATGCTAAAGGGAGCGCAAATAATAATAGTCTAATATACACATATGTTCAACTAAATGGACACATTGGATTGCATTGAACAAAGCTTGTCGCATCTACTCCGCTGACATTACCAATTCAGCTGAGCACGGTGAGTAAAAAAAAATGCAAAGTCGATATTTCTTTACCACAATTATTAGCTAAATGGACCTTCACCTGGCAAGCATCCAGCCTAGGCTCCGCGCCACCAGTACTACCTCTAGAAAACCCAAGTGTCGTTGCGCTCGATACACAAAAAATAGGCCGCCAGTGGCTCCCTTCGACGCCGGTAAGAGTCGGGGAGATAGAAAATTTTTCATAATTTTTTTTACATGAAATGGGGAGATAGAAGTGGCGATATAGGTAGTTGGGATTAGGGTTCCGCCTATGTCTCCACGCGGTAGCGACGCAAGCAACCTTATGTTGATTTTTGGGGTAGAATTTGGGTCATCATGGCCCCTGCACCATTCGGCATGAACCTACTTCCCCATCCTCAAATAAGTGCACTTTTTGTAGTTTTAGCTTTTGACTTAAGTCAAACTTTTAGAATTTTGACCAAACTTATACAAAAGAATATCAACATATTATTGGTATATTACGAAACTATATTTGAAAACTGATCAAGCGATACTTCCTCCATTCCAATGAATAAGGCCTGTATTTTCTTTTTGTAAAAAGTCAAACCAAGTATAGTTTGATCAAACTTTTAGAAAAAAAATTAAAAACCAGTATATTATATAGATATCATATGAAAATATATTTCATTATGTATTTTTAATGGTGTTGATTTTGGATTGTAAATATTAATATAATTTCCTATAAATTTGATCAAGCTTTACATAATTTGACTTTAAAAAAATATATGCTTTATTTATTGCAATGGAAATAGTACAAATTTAATGCAATAAATGTTATGTTTTCCAATAAAATCGGTAAAATTTAAAAGTTTGACTTAAGATAAGATGTCGAAGGACACTTATTTGACGATGGAAGGAGTAACCTTCTATGTCTATGAGTACCAGGATTTTGACCTCGGATGGAGATAAGTAAAGAGTAAAATACATCAGAGGTTACTGGACTTGACTCTGTTGCTCACTTTGGTCACTGTACATATTGATACGTGATTTACGGTCATCGAATACGCACGGAGGCCCATCTTGATCACTTAGTGGTGGTATATATATGCACGGCGACATAGGCATCCCCAATGGGCCTGCCAAAGATGGTACCCGGGGTTTACTAAAGGCCCAGGACTCGAAGAATAAGAAGACTTGGAAGCTCATTTAGTGTTAAGGAAAGATAGTTTGTATTAGGAAAGATAGAGATTTGTAATCTTACGGGTTGGGTACGAAACCCTCCCGAACTCTGTAACTTGTGTATTACGAAACCCTCGGCTCCACCCTCTATATAAGGGGGAGTCGAGGGACGAAGAAAGGATCGAATCTACTGTTAGCGCAACCCTAGTTTTACAATCGTCGAGTACTTTTCGGCTGAAACCTTCGAGATCTACTTGCCCTCTACTTCTAGCAAAACTCTAGTCTACAATCTGTAGGCATTGAAAATTAATCCTTTGTCAATTGGCGCCGTCTGTGGGAATTAGAGGTTGCAAGGAGCTGATCTCGATGGCACGTCCAGAATCGTCAAGTTCGTCGGTGGCTAGCAATGCGATGGATCGAGGTAAACAGGAAAAAACTCATCTAGTCGACTTTATTCCTCACCCGCCCTCCCGTATGGATGCATGTGCCTGTCTGGAGGAGCCCATCGTCATGACGTTCGGAGAATTCCGATTTGGCGTCAACAAAGAAGGATCCTACCGTCTCGAAGTTCCGATCTCGTCGGAATTTTCAGCGGTCGATTCTAACTTTTCGTCGAGTGACGAGGAGTTTTCGTCGCCACGCTTCGTCGACACCAAGGCAAACGGAAAGCTCGTCAAGATCTTCAGCGACACATCTTTCGAGTCGTCTGCGGACTCCTTTATAAGCAGCGATTCCGACAGCATCGACAGCTTCAACTTCATCGACAAATCTGCTGCCATCGGAAAGGTCTTCACCAATCTATATGATGGTGTCACCAATCCTGACAAAAATCAATACGTAAAATATCATCAGATTTATGCGATAGAAGAGGCAGGCCGATCAGAACCAGAAACGTCAGAGGCTTTCGATGATTTGGGAAATCCATACATCGATCCCGCTGATCTCAGAAAAGGCTTAGGCACTAAATATGCTGGGTCTTCAACTCGCGCAAAAGTTCAACTCCCGCAAGCAGCGTGGGATAGGGCCGCAAGAGCCATGGATGGTTCAGAACCAATGACCACCACTGCTACTGTACAAGAACTACAAGCATACCAATATAGACTTGCTCGGGTAAGTAGAGAGCTGGAAAAACAGACAGCATCCTTGAATAGGAGAAAAGAGGCAGCTTCCGCGTCCAGCAGGCGTCGAGCAGAGCTCAGTCGACAATCAGAAACTTCGGCAGATAGCCATAGAGAGGCTCGAAGGAGAGCGAGATCTCGGCTGCAAAATATACCTGAAGAAGAGAGAGGAAACATAATTCAAAATCTCGACATGTCCTTCATGACGATTGATACAAGGGGAAATATCATCCCAAAAACGCCAGAAGCAGGTTACATGGCAACACAAGCTTACATCCTCGCGTCCAGACCACCTCCTGGGGACCCGAGAGAACCATTGTTCAATATGGCAATGGCTGGAGTAGGAGTTATGGGAACAGCGTTTGCAGCCACGCCTCCCGAAGGAAATCCTAGGCAAAATAGTCCACGACCTACTACAGCGGTTCAAGATCCACCGAGAACAAGTGGAGCAAGAGACACAGCAGTTCAAGTGAGGGTGGATAGAGCGCGACAAGAAAGAAGAGAACGTCAGTATTCACCAGAGGTTGCCGACAAAGATATGTGCGGACTGCCGTGCTTTACGAGAAGAGTTCGAAAGACTCGAGTTCCAAAAGGGTTTAAATTACCCGAGAATTTCAAGAAATTCGACGGCCTGCAGGATCCTGAGGATTGGCTCGTGGATTATCTCGAGATGGTGAAGCTGGTAGGAGGAACCAGAGCAACAGCTATGCAAAGTATCCAAGTTCGCTTGAGTGGTGCCGCAAGATCTTGGATAAAGAAACTTCCCCCAGGCTCCATCGACAGCTGGGATAATTTCGAGGACATCTTCGTGAGAAATTTTCGATCCACCTGCAAGAAACCTGCGTCATTGGAAGAATTGAGGGCGTGTCGACAGAAACACGATGAGTCGATGAGAAAATATATACAGCGGTGGAACATTATAAAAAACTCGGCAGAGGATATATCTGACGAGAGAGCAATAGATGCGTTCGTGGCAGGAATTCGGCGAGGAGATTTCGTCGAGGACTTAGGGAGAACTAACCCTAAGACAATATCAGCACTGATGGAGATAGCTAATAAGTGGGCAGATGGAGAAGACGCAATATACAACAAGCGACACAGGTCGCCAGAAGAGGATCGTGGTCGAAATTTTCAAAATAGAAGGCGATTTTCTCGCCAGTTCTATAACAATGACGCCCCTGGCCATATATCGGCTGGTTTCCGGGGAAATCCTGGAGGGAATAGTCGAGATGACTATCAAAGGAGTAATGAGCAACAAGGTGGCAATAGAGGTGATTCTCGCGGCAACAGGAAAAATAGTGGACCAAGGTTTCAAAGACCTTACGTGTCCCCCGAGGAGATGATGAACGTCCCGTGTCAAATGCACTTTTATCTCGACAACAATGGAAAGAGGCAGTCAGGACATCTCCCGAAAGACTTCCGAAATTTTCAGGCAATGTTGCGAGCCACAGGAATTGCAAATGCCCAAGCAATGAACAGAAACCCCCATGGGCCAAGGAGTGAGATCCACCTTCCACCTCCTCCCGCAATCACCGACGAAAATCTGCATCAGCTCAGAATAGCAGCAGCACCACATCCACCACCGTATGTTGATCCTAATTCCAACGGTGTGGTCTCGATGATTCAAAAAGCTAGGCCATCCAACAGGGCGCAGAAGGTAATTTCACGACAAGTATTCATGGCAGAAAAGATGCCTCCACCAACAGTTGAGTACCTAAATTGGTCAGGGCAAGATATTGGCTTCACAATTGCGGATCATCCACAGCAAGTTCCTCGACCAGGACAATCGGCACTCATCCTACCCGCAGTAATTGCTGGTTTTGATGTGTCGAGAGTTTTTATAGATGGCGACAACAGTTTAAACCTTATGTATGCAGATACATTGAGGAAAATGAACATATCCCTGGCAAACCTGAAACCAACTGATACACGTTTCCATGGAATCACACCAGAGAAGCCAAGTTATCCATTGGGCAAGATCAACCTCGACGTTCAGTTTGGAACCCGGGAAAATTACAGGATAGAGAATTTGGAGTTCGAAGTTGTGGATTTCCCGTCGCAGTATCACGCTTTGTTGGGACGACCAGCATACGCCAGATTTATGGCGGTACCACATTATACGTATCTATTGTGGAGGTTGCCCGGACCCAAGGGACCTATCACAATTAAGGGAAGCTTCGCGCTGTCTGATAAGTGCGACAAGGATTTTCATCGACTGTCAGAAACTTTCGGGATGCAAGCAGAATATATGGCGCCAAGGCTCACTGATTATGATGTGCTGCCAGAAACAGGGAGGTCTTCTAAGGAGCCAACTTTTAACACAACCAAGGATTCAAAAGAGGTACAGATCCACCCGACAGACCCAAAGAAAACGACATCCATTGCAACAAACATGGATATCGCATAGGAAAGCGCGCTCGTCGAGTTCCTCCGTGAGCACTGGAAAATCTTCGCATGGTGTCCAGCTGACATGCCAGGAGTACCCAGGGAACTTGCCGAGCACCACCTCAACTTGGATCCTCTCGCGAGACCAATCAAGCAACCTTTGCGGCGTTTTTCGGAACCCAACCGCAAAGCTATGTTATCAGAAATAGATCGACTCAAAGATGCTGGTTTCATCAAAGAAATATCTACAGAAGTCACGTGGGTAGCTAACCCAGTGATGGTGCCGAAGAAACACACGAAAGTCCTTCGCATGTGCGTCGACTTTACGTGTCTCAATAAACATTGTCCTAAGGATCACTTTCCCCTCCCAAGGATCGATCAAATCATCGACTCCACGGCAGGATGCGAACGTCTTTCCTTCTTGGACGCGTACTCTGGTTATAACCATATCAGATTAAAAGAAGAAGATGAAGCCAAGACAGCGTTCATAACACCTTACGGCGTGTTTTGCTACAAAACAATGCCCTTTGGTTTGAAAAACGCGGGAGCAACATATCAACGGATGATGCAGAAGTGCCTAGCAACACAGATTGGAAAAAATGTGCAAGTTTATATTGACGATGTCGTGATAACATCAAAGAAGGGGTCGACTCTGATCGAAGATTTGAAGGAGACCTTCGACAACCTCGACAAGTTCTGCCTCAAGCTGAACCCGACAAAATGCTCTTTTGGAGTTCCTGCAGGAGAACTTCTCGGGTTCTTAGTATCAGCAAGGGGGAATGAAGCTGATACGTCTCCAACGTATCGATAATTTCTTATGTTCCATGCTACTTTATTGATGATACCTACATGTTTTATGCACATTATATGTCATATTTATGCATTTTCTGGAACTAACCTATTAACAAGATGCCGAAGAGCCGATTCTTGTTTTCTGCTGTTTTTGGTTTCGGAAATCCTAGTAAGGAAATATTCTCGAATTGGACGAAACTTTCGCCCAGGGTCCTATTTTTGCACGAAGCTTCCAGAAGACCGAAGAGATAACGAAGTGGGGCCACGAGGCAACCAGGGGACAGGGCGGCGCGGCCCAGGCCCTGGCCGTGCGGCCCTGTCATCTGGGCACCTCGTGTGGCCCCCTGACCTACCCTTCCGCCTACTTAAAGCCTCCGTAGCGAAACCCCCAGTACCGAGAGCCACGATACGGAAAACCTTCCAGAGACGCCGCCGCCGCGAATCCCATCTCGGGGGATTCAAGAGATCGCCTCCGGCACCTCGCCGGAGAGGGGATTCATCTCCCGGAGGACTCTTCATCGCCATGATCGCCTCCGGAGTGATGAGTGAGTAGTTCACCCCTGGACCATGGGTCCATAGCAGTAGCTAGATGGTCGTCTTCTCCTTGTTGTGCTTCATTGTTGGATCTTGTGAGCTGCCTAACATGATCAAGATCATCTATATGTAATACTATATGTTGTGTTTGTCGGGATCCGATGGATAGAGAGTACTATGATTATGGTGATTATCAATCTATTGTTTATGTGTTGTTTATGATCTTGCATGCTCTCCGTTATTAGTAGAGTCTCTGGCCAAGTTTTTGCTCTTAACTCCAAGAGGGAGTATTTATGCTCGATAGTGGGTTCATGCCTTCATTGACACCTGGGATCGTGACGTAAGGTTCTAAGGTTGTGATGTGCTCGTTGCCACTAGGGATAAAACATTGATGCTATGTCTAAGGATGTAGTTGTTGATTACATTACGCACCATACTTAATGCAATTGTCTGTTGCTTAGCAACTTAATACCGAATGGGGTTCGGATGATAACCTGAAGGTGGACTTTTTAGGCATAGATGCGGTTGGATGGCGGTCTATGTACTTTGTCGTAATGCCCAATTAAATCTCACTATATTTATCATATCATGTATATGCATTGTTATGCCTTTCTCTATTTGTCAATTGCCCGACTCGTAATTTGTTCACCCAACATGCTTTTATCTTATGGGAGAGACACCTCTAGTGAACTGTGGACCCCGGTCCTATTCTTTACATAGCATAAATTCTACTGCAATACTTGTGTTTTTACTGTTTTCTTTGCAAACATCTTCCACTCGATACGTTTAATCCTTTGTTACAGCAAGCCGGTGAGATTGACAACCTCACTGTTTCGTTGGGACAAAGTACTTTGGTTTTGTTGTGCAGATTCCACGTTGGCGCCGGAATCCCTGTTGTTGCGCCGCATCACATTTCGCCACCATCAACCTTCAATGTGCTTCTTGGCTCCTACTGGTTCGATTAAACCTTGGTTTCTTTCTCGAGGAAAACTTGCTACCGTGCGCATCATACCTTCCTCTTGGGGTTCCCAACGAACGTGTGAGTTACACGCCATCAAGCTCTTTTTCTGGCGCCGTTGCCGGGGAGATCAAGACACGCTGCAAGGGGAGTCTCCACTTCTCAATCTCTTTACTTTGTTTTTGTCTTGTTTTATTTTATTTACTACTTTGTTTGCTGCACTAAATCAAAATACAAAAAAAAATTAGTTGCTAGTTTTACTTTATTTACTGTCTTGTTCTCTATATCGAAAACACAAAAAAATTAGTTACTTGCATTTACTTTGTTTACCTAGTTTACTTTTTGCTTATTGCATCATGTTTCCTTTTAATTTTACCACAAAAGACATACCGGTAGGACGTGGGTCCATAGTTGGGAGAAATAATATAGAAGAATTTTTCAATCATGTTAGTATTACTCGAAGATTTTGAAGATAGACACTTGGTAGAACTTGCACCTACCTATGAAATTGCTGCTGCCGCTTTAGTTCGCCTGTTGGAAACTAAATTTGTTAATCTCAATCCTATAATCCAACACATGTTTCTTACACTTGGTGATATGGAAGAAGGGGAAAAGAAAGATTTTGTTTTAGAAACCCTTCTTAGAGAATTTGGTGGTCTAGCAAGAGAGGCTAGAAAGGTTTTTGCTAAATTTAATATGCTAGGTTCTCATACTAATTTTGTTGGTCTCCTTGAAAAAATGGACATAGATAGAATAAGATACACTAATAATATTAATGATGGTGGGGAGATCAAAGCACCAATACCATGTAAACTCCTAGCTATGAATGATGCACTAGAAAATAACTATGCTTGGCTTGTTCCTGAAAATTTGTTCGATGAGAGTAGCAAGCCCAAGACTAATGAAAAGGGAGATGCTAAAACTTATGTATCCAATATACTATGCTTGGTTGAGAAAACTCCCAATACCCCTGGTTATAATGTTGATGCTTCTACTCTCGATGTTACTTGATTTGCACTTTCTGCGCCTAGCTGAAAGGCGTTAAAGAAAAGCGCTTACGGGAGACAACCCATGTTTTTACTACAGCAATTTTTTGTTTTGTTGAGTCTTGAAAGTTGTTTACTACTGTAGCAACCTCTCCTTATCATGTTTTTGTGCCAAGTAAAGTTTCTATGTCAAAGTTGATGTTATATTTGGGATCGCTGCGCAGAAACAACATTGCTGTCTGTCACGAATCTGGGCACAGTTCTCTGTAGAAAATTCGAAAAAATCTGCCAATTTACGAGCGTGATCCTCAGATATGTACGCAACTTTCATTAGTTTTGAGTTTTTCCATTTGAGCAAGTCTGGTGCCAGCTTTAAATTCGTCTTTACGGACTGTTCTGTTTTTGACAGATTCTGCCTTTTATTTCGCATTGCCTCTTTTGCTATATTGGATTTATTTCTTTGATCCATTAATGTCCAGTAGCATTATGCAATGTCCAGAAGTGAAAATAATGATTGTGTCACCTCTGAATGTGTGAATTATTAATCGTGCACCAACCCTCTAATGAGTTTGCTTGAAGTTTGGTGTGAAGGAAGTTTTCAAGGGTCAAGAGAGGAGAATGATATACTATGATCAAGAGGAGTGAAAGCTCTAAGCTTGGGGATGCCCCCGTGGTTCACCCCTGCATATTCTAAGAAGACTCAAGTGTCTAAGCTTGGGGATGCCCAAGGCATCCCCTTCTTCATCGACAACATCACCAGGTTCCTCCCCTGAAACTATATTTTTATTCAGTCACATCTTGTGTTCTTTACTTGGAGCGTCGGTTTGTTTTTGTTTTTGTTTTTGTTTGAATAAGATGGATCCTAGCATTCACTTTGTGGGAGAGAGACACGCTCCGCTGTTGCATATGGACACATGTGTCCTTAGGCTTTACTCATAATGTTCATGGCGAAGTTTCTTCTTCGTTAAATTGTTAAATGGTTGGAATTGGAAAATGCTACATGTAGTAATTCTAAAATGTCTTGGATAATGTGATACTTGGCAATTGTTGTGCTCATGTTTAAGCTCTTGCATCATATGCTTTGCACCCATTAATGAAGAAATACATAGAGCTTGCTAAAATCTGATTTGCATATTTGGTCTCTCTAAGGTCTAGATAATATCTAGTATTGAGTTTTGAACAACAAGGAAGACGGTGTAGAGTCTTATAATGTTTACAATATGTCTTTTATGAGAGTTTTGCTGCACCGGTTCATCCTTGAGTTTGCTTCAAATAACCTTGCTAGCCTAAACCTTGTATCGAGAGGGAATACTTCTCATGCATCCAAAATCCTTGAGCCAACTACTATGCCATTTGTGTCCACCATACCTACCTACTACATGGTATTTCTCCGCCATTCCAAAGTAAATTGCTTGAGTGCTACCTTTAAAATTCCATCATTCACCTTTGCAATATATAGCTCATGGGACAAAATAGACTTAAAAACTATCGTAGTATTGAATATGTACTTATGCACTTTATATTTTATTAAGTTGCTTGTTGTGCGATAACCATGCTTCTGGGAACGCCATCAACTATTGTTGAATATCATGTGAGTTGCTATGCATGTCCGTCTTGTCCGAAGGTCTATCATTTTAGTGGTTGGAGCATGCAAAATTGTTAGAGAAGAACATTGGGCCGCTAACTAAAGCCATGAATCATGGTGGAAGTTTCAGTTTTGGACATATATCCTCAATCTCATATGAGAATAATAATCATTGCTACATGCTTATGCATTTAAGAGGAGTCCATTATCTGTTGTCCATGTTGTCCCGGTATGGATGTCTAAGTTGAGAATAATCAAAAGCGAGAAATCCAAAATGCGAGCATTCTCCTTAGACCTTTGTACGAGCGGCATGGAGGTACCCCTTTGTGACACTTGGTTGAAACATGGCATGCAAAGATCCGGTAGTCCAAGCTAAGTAGGACGAGGTGCGGGCACTATTAGTATACTATGCATGAGGCTTGCAACTTGTAAGATATAATTTACATAACTCATATGCTTTATTACTACCGTTGAAAAAATTGTTTCATGTTTTCAAAATAAAAGCTCTAGCACAAATACAGCAATCGATACTTTCCTCTTTGAAGGACCATTCTTTTACTTTTATGTTGAGTCAGTTCACCTATCTCTCTCCACCTTAAGAAGCAAACACTTGTGTGAACTGTGCATTGATTCCTACATACTTGCATATTGCACTTGTTATATTACTTTATGTTGACAATATCCATGAGATATACATGTTATAAGTTGAAAGCAACCGCTGAAACTTAATCTTCCTTTGTGTTGCTTCAACACCTTTACTTTGATTTATTGCTTTATGAGTTAACTCTTATGCAAGACTTATTGATGCTTGTCTTGAAGTACTATTCATGAAAAGTCTTTGTCATATGATTCACTTGTTTACTCATGTCATTACCTTTGTTTTGATCGCTGCATTCATTACATATGTTTACAAATAGTATGATCAAGATTATGATGGCATGTCACTTCAGAAATTATCTTTGTTATCGTTTTACCTGCTCGGGACGAGCAGAACTAAGCTTGGGGATGCTGATACGTCTCCAACGTATCGATAATTTCTTATGTTCCATGCTACTTTATAGATGATACCTACATGTTTTATGCACATTATATGTCATATTTATGCATTTTCTGGAACTAACCTATTAACAAGATGCCGAAGAGCCAATTGCTGTTTTCTGCTGTTTTTGGTTTCAGAAATCCTAGTAAGGAAATATTCTCGGAATTGGACGAAACTTTCGCCCAGGGTCCTATTTTTGCACGAAGCTTCCAGAAGACCGAAGAGATAACGAAGTGGGGCCACGAGGCAGCCAGGGGACAGGGCGGCGCGGCCCGGCCCCTGGCCGCGCGGCCCTGTCATCTGGGCACCTCGTGTGGCCCCCTGACCTACCCTTCCGCCTACTTAAAGCCTCCGTAGCGAAACCCCCGGCACCGAGAGCCACGATACGGAAAACCTTCCGGAGACGCCGCCGCCGCGAATCCCATCTCGGGGGATTCAGGAGATCGCCTCCGGCACCCCGCCGGAGAGGGGATTCATCTCCCGGAGGACTCTTCATCGCCATGATCGCCTCCGGAGTGATGAGTGAGTAGTTCACCCCTGGACCATGGGTCCATAGCAGTAGCTAGATGGTCGTCTTCTCCTTGTTGTGCTTCATTGTTGGATCTTGTGAGCTGCCTAACATGATCAAGATCATCTATATGTAATACTATATGTTGTGTTTGTCGGGATCCGATGGATAGAGAGTACTATGATTATGGTGATTATCAATCTATTGTTTATGTGTTGTTTATGATCTTGCATGCTCTCCGTTATTAGTAGAGGCTCTGGCCAAGTTTTTGCTCTTAACTCCAAGAGGGAGTATTTATGCTCGATAGTGGGTTCATGCCTTCATTGACACCTGGGATCGTGACAGAAGGTTCTAAGGTTGTGATGTGTTGTTGCCACTAGGGATAAAACATTGATGCTATGTCTAAGGATGTAGTTGTTGATTACATTACGCACCATACTTAATGCAATTGTCTGTTGCTTAGCAACTTAATACTGAATGGGGTTCGGATGATAACCCGAAGGTGGACTTTTTAGGCATAGATGCAGTTGGATGGCGGTCTATGTACTTTGTCGTAATGCCCAATTAAATCTCACTATATTTATCATATCATGTATATGCATTGTTATGCCTTTCTCTATTTGTCAATTGCCCGACTGTAATTTGTTCACCCAACATGCTTTTATCTTATGGGAGAGACACCTCTAGTGAACTATGGACCCCGGTCCTATTCTTTACATAGCATAAATTCTACTGCAATACTTGTGTTTTTACTGTTTTCTTTGCAAACATCTTCCACTCGATACGTTTAATCCTTTGTTACAGCAAGCCGGTGAGATTGACAACCTCACTTTTTCGTTGGGACAAAGTACTTTGGTTTTGTTGTGCAGATTCCATGTTGGCGCCGGAATCCCTGTTGTTGCGCCGCATCACATTTCGCCACCATCAACCTTCAATGTGCTTCTTGGCTCCTACTGGTTCGATTAAACCTTGGTTTCTTTCTGAGGGAAAACTTGCTACTGTGCGCATCATACCTTCCTCTTGGGGTTCCCAACGAACGTGTGAGTTACACGCCATCAGAAGCTAATCCCGAAAAAATACAGGCCATCGTAACTATGAGAAAGCCAGCAAAGTTGAAAGAAATACAACAGCTGACGGGGCGAGTCGCAGCTTTAAGCAGATTCGTCGCCAGGCTGGGAGAAAAGGCGTTGCCGTTCTATGCATTGATCAAGCAGGGGGAGAAATTTCAATGGAACGAGGAAGCAGACAAAGCTTTCGAAAATCTCAAGCGCACAATCTCGACCCCACCAATCTTGGTGGCGCCTAAAGAGAAAGAACCTCTCCTTCTATACATTGCAGCCACACCTCAGGTGGTCAGCACGGTCCTGGTAGTCGAAAGAGAAGAAGAAGGAAAGCTTCATGGAGTTCAGAGGCCAGTATATTTCATCAGCGAAGTACTGTCGCCTTCAAAACAGCGGTACCCTCAATACCAGAAACTGGCGTATGGAGTATTTACGACAGCAAGAAAATTGCGACACTATTTTTCGGCACACCCGATAATAGTGGTCAATGAAGCTCCTTTGTCAAACATATTGAACAACCCAGAAGCTACGGGTTGTGTCTCCCTTTGGGGAATAGAACTTTCCCCTCGGGACATCACGTATGAAAAAAGAAAGGCAATAAAATCGCAAGTTTTACCAGATTTCATCGCAGAGTGGATGGAGCTACAAAACACGAGGCCTCCAGATTTATCGAGAACCTGGACTATGAACTTCGACGGGTCCAAAAGGTTGGAAGGCGCTGGAGCAGGCGTGATATTGGTATCACCTGAAGGCGACAAGTTGAAGTATGTCTTACGGATGACATTCCCAAACGCGTCTAACAATGAAGCAGAATACGAAGCTCTCATACACGGGATGAAGATGGCGAAAGCTTGCGGTGCAACTCGATTGAAAATTTTCGGCGACTCACAATTGGTGGCACAACAAGTTATGAACCAATGTGATGCAGTCAATGAAAATATGATAGCATACAAGGAGGTGTACAATGAGCTGGAAAAATTGTTTGATGGATGCGAGGTAAACCACATCAGCAGGCTGAGTAACGATGAAGCCGATGTTCTTGCAAACATCGGGTCACAATGTCTCGCGATCCCTCCAGGCGTGTTTTGGGAAGAAATAAGCGAGAGATCAACAAAGCCAGTGAAAATAAAGAAGAAGGAGAAAGAAGAGAAATCTTCGAGTACCACCAAAGATTCAGTAGAAGAAGAAGAACAGGAGCTAGTCATGATGGTACAAATTCCATGGATGCAGGCCTACATATCATACATCCTAAGGAAAACAATACCCGACGATCCAGTTGAAGCAAGGCGAATAATTATGCGATCTAAAGCTTTTACTGTGGTAAAAGGGGAGTTGCACAAACGAAGTATCTCGGGTGTGCTACAGAGATGTGTCACACCCGAAGAAGGAAGGATCATCCTGAAAGATGTACACGAAGGAATATGCGGGCATCACGCGAGCAGCCGACCAATCGCGGCAAAAGTCTTCAGAGCAGGATTTTATTGGCTAACAACAATTGAGGATGCGAAGGAAATAGTGCGAACTTGCGATGCGTGCCAAAGATTCGCTGCCAAACCTCACTCGCCAGCAGCAGAACTTATGCCAATCCCACTGTCTTGGCCCTTTGCTCAATGGGGTCTCGACATGGTGGGAAAACTACACAAAGCTTCGCCAGGAGGATATGAGTATATGCTCGTTGCTGTCGACAAATTTACTAAGTGGATAGAAGCAAAGCCGATAAATTCACCGGACGGCGCGTCGGCGATCAAGTTCGTGAAAAGCATCGTCTTTCGATTTGGAGTCCCTCACAGCATTGTCACAGACAACGGCAGCAATTTTACGTCCAAGGAGTTCAAGGCATATTGCGCAGAAGTGGGCATCAAATTGAGTTTTGCGTCTGTCGCACATCCACAGACCAACGGTCAAGTCGAGAAGGCCAATGGCATCATCTGCAATGGTATCAAGAAGCGCCTGTTAGGACCATTGGAAAAAGCTCGGCATACTTGGCCGGAGGAGCTGCCAAGCGTGTTGTGGAGTATTCGAACAACACCAAATACGGCGACACAGGAGACGCCATTCTTTCTGGTCCATGGAGCTGAGGCAGTCCTGCCGATAGAAATAGAGCATGATTCTCCAAGAGTTACAGAATATGATGAAGAAACTTCGAGAAAAGCTTTGGAGGATGATGTTGACGCACTTTATGAAGCTCGAGACGATGTCCTGTCATGAGTCGCCAAATATCAACAGGACCTGAAAAACTACCACAGTCGACGATTGCGGCCAAGATCCTTCCAAGTTGGTGACCTGGTTTTGCGACTCAATCAAAAAAATCATGAAAAACTCGAGTCACCATGGCTAGGACCTTACATCGTCACAGAAGTAATTGAAGGAGGAGCATACAGAATCAAAGACAAGAAGACGGGGATTGCCGAGCCAAATCCTTGGAACGTGGCGCAGCTCAGGCGTTTTTACGCCTAGATGTCGAAATATAGTCTCCTTTGTAAACATACAATGTACTGAAACGCCCGCGAGTTTTCAGACGCACTCTTTTCCTTTTTCGGGGCACCGAGTGGGGCCGAGAAAGGTTTTTAATGAGGCGGGCTCGCGGTGCTGCAATATAATAAAGATAGTGGAATTATATATCTTTTCGACAGGCTCGGGGGCTTCCCCCTACAAAGATACAATATATATATATATATATATGGTGCCGACAAAATACAATTCGCGGTAATATCTCGCCTTGGTATAAAATACCTCGCCAAAATAAAAATATATCGACAAACAGCGGTCAACATAAAGCTCGGGGGCTCATACCCACAAAAATAATACAGTATTTGTTTTGCCTTGGATAACCTTGCATTATAAAACAAAAATACTGCCATCAAAACGCCCGGGGGCTTGGCGTTGAAAATAAAAACATAGTGACTTTACAGTACAAAAATATATACACAAGATACAATTACTGGAACAGCTTATCTTCAGGGATTTCCTAGTATGTTATCTATTTTCAAGCGCTCATTATTTACAGCACGAGTGTTATGCTCAGCGTAGCTGCCCTTCACGAAGAATTCGGCGTCCATTCGAAAAATTTCATCCATCATATCTTCGGCAACAGGAGTAACAATATCATCATACTTGCCGAAGTTCTTCTTCCTCTTCGCCATCTTGGCCAAGCACTTCGGGACAATCTGCCCCACGTCTAACTTCGGGTAGCAGATTTTTATCATGATCATAGCAAATCTTGCGCCAGCAACCAATTGGGCCCGCACAAAGCCGTGGATTCGAGGAGCATCCCGAAATTTGTCCATTAAAGCAGGAAGAGTCTCTGGCATCTTGTTGCGAGGAAACATGGTGCCATAAACCAGAGACAGAGTCCTTGTACAGAAGTCGAGATAATCGCGAACCTGGAGTGCGCGATCCCGAAACCTGACAATCTGGCGAGTTCGTTCAGGCGTGTGATACGTCTCCAACGTATCGATAATTTCTTATGTTCCATGCTACTTTATTGATGATACCTACATGTTTTATGCACATTATATGTCATATTTATGCATTTTCTGGGAACTAACCTATTAACAAGATGCCGAAGAGCCGATTGCTGTTTTCTCGTTGTTTTTGGTTTCAGAAATCCTAGTAAGGAAATATTCTCGGAATTGGACGAAACTTTCGCCCAGGGTCCTATTTTTGCACGAAGCTTCCAGAAGACCGAAGAGATAACGAAATGGGGCCACGAGGCAGCCAGGGGACAGGGCGGCGCGGCCCAAGCCCTGGCCGCGCGGCCCTGTCATCTGGGCACCTCGTGTGGCCCCCTGACCTACCCTTCCGCCTACTTAAAGTCTCCGTCGCGAAACCCCCAGGACCGAGAGCCACGATACGGAAAACCTTCCAGAGACGCCGCCGCGAATCCCATCTCGGGGGATTCAGGAGATCGCCTCCGGCAGCCTGCCGGAGAGGGGATTCATCTCCCGGAGGACTCTTCATCGCCATGATCGCCTCCGGAGTGATGAGTGAGTAGTTCACCCCTGGACCATGGGTCCATAGCAGTAGCTAGATGGTCGTCTTCTCCTTGTTGTGCTTCATTGTTGGATCTTGTGAGCTGCCTAACATGATCAAGATCATCTATCCGTAATACTATATGTTGTGTTTGTCGGGATCCGATGGATAGAGAGTACTATGATTATGGTGATTATCAATCTATTGTTTATGTGTTGTTTATGATCTTGCATGCTCTCCGTTATTAGTAGAGGCTCGGCCAAGTTTTTGCTCTTAACTCCAAGAGGGAGTATTTATGCTCGATAGTGGGTTCATGCCTTCATTGACACCTGGGATCGTGACGGAAGGTTCTAAGGTTGTGATGTGCTCGTTGCCACTAGGGATAAAACATTGATGCTATGTCTAAGGATGTAGTTGTTGATTACATTACGCACCATACTTAATGCAATTGTCTGTTGCTTAGCAACTTAATACCGAATGGGGTTCGGATGATAACCTGAAGGTGGACTTTTTAGGCATAGATGCAGTTGGATGGCGGTCTATGTACTTTGTCGTAATGCCCAATTAAATCTCACTATATTTATCATATCATGTATATGCATTGTTATGTCTTTCTCTATTTGTCAATTGCCCGACTGTAATTTGTTCACCCAACATGCTTTTATCTTATGGGAGAGACACCTCTAGTGAACTGTGGACCCCGGTCCTATTCTTTACATAGCATAAATTCTACTGCAATACTTGTGTTTTTACTGTTTTCTTTACAATCATCTTCCACTCGATACGCTTAATCCTTTGTTACAGCAAGCCGGTGAGATTGACAACCTCACTGTTTCGTTGGGACAAAGTACTTTGGCTTTGTTGTGCAGATTCCACGTTGGCGCCGGAATCCCTGTTGTTGCGCCGCATCACATTTCGCCACCATCAACCTTCAATGTGCTTCTTGGCTCCTACTGGTTCGATTAAACCTTGGTTTCTTTCTGAGGGAAAACTTGCTACTCGTGCGCATCATACCTTCCTCTTGGGGTTCCCAACGAACGTGTGAGTTACACGCCATCAAGCTCTTTTTCTGGCGCCGTTGCCGGGGAGATCAAGACACGCTGCAAGGGGAGTCTCCACTTCTCAATCTCTTTACTTTGTTTTTGCCTTGCTTTATTTTATTTACTATTTTGTTTGCTGCACTAAATCAAAATACAAAAAAAATTAGTTGCTAGTTTTACTTTATTTACTGTCTTGCTCTCTATATCAAAAACACAAAAAAATTAGTTACTTGCATTTACTTTATCTAGTTTGTTTTATTTATTGCTACTAAAATGAGTAATCCCGAAGTTGAAGTTCGTTCTTTTAAGCAACAAGGTGGAGAAAGTTTTAAAGATGCTTGGTATAGAATTAGTAATGCTCATCAAAGGTGCATTAAGAAACACTCCACCACTATCCTTCTTAGGAACTTTTATGTTGGTTTATCTAGTTGGAATAGATATGTTCTTGATACTCTTTCGGGAGGCAATTTCCTAGGTACTCCCGCGTTAGAAGCTAGTTGCATCATTGAGAGTCTAGTTGGGATACCACCTGTTAATGAAGTTAAAATTGAAATCTCTCTTGAAGATGTTATAAAAAAATTGGAAACCATCGAGAAAATTTTTTCAAGTGTTGAAACTAAATTGGGAATGTTATTTGACAAAACTTATGAACTTGATAAATCCTTAGGAGGAATTGATGAAAGAATTAGTGTCCTAGGAACTTGTGTTGTCAATGATAATCAAACCAATAGGATTGATGAACTTGAAAAAGCTATGGGAACTTTGGGTTCAACTTTCTCTTCTCTCAAGAATAATGAGAAAGCTTATGTGGGTAAAGAGCAAAAATTCATGTACGCCGCTAAAGTGCCTAAACAAAAGAATTATTATAGGCCTAAAATTTCTAAAACCCCTAGCACCACCATAGAGAATTTAGATAATGGAGCACCTAAAGTACCCTCTGTAACAAGTTGTGTTTGCATGAAAAATAATGTTGATGCTTCTACTCTCGATGTTACTTGATTTGCACTTTCTGCGCCTAGCTGAAAGGCGTTAAAGAAAAGCGCTTATGGGAGACAACCCATGTTTTTACTACAGCAATTTTTTGTTTTGTTGAGTCTTGGAAGTTGTTTACTACTGTAGCAACCTCTCCTTATCATGTTTTTGTGCCAAGTAAAGTTTCTATGTCAAAGTTGATGTTATATTTGGGATCGCTGCGCAGAAACAGCATTGCTGTCTGTCACGAATCTGGGCACAGTTCTCTGTAGAAAATTCGAAAAAATCTGCCAATTTACGAGCGTGATCCACAGATATGTACGCAACTTTCATTAGTTTTGAGTTTTTCCATTTGAGCAAGTCTGGTGCCAGCTTTAAATTCGTCTTTACGGACTGTTCTGTTTTTGACAGATTCTGCCTTTTATTTCGCATTGCCTCTTTTGCTATGTTGGATTTATTTCTTTGATCCATTAATGTCCAGTAGCATTATGCAATGTCCAGAAGTGAAAATAATGATTGTGTCACCTCTGAATGTGTAAATTATTAATTGTGCACTAACCCTCTAATGAGTTTGCTTGAAGTTTGGTGTGAAGGAAGTTTTCGAGGGTCAAGAGAGGAGAATGATATACTATGATCAAGAGGAGTGAAAGCTCTAAGCTTGGGGATGCCCCCGTGGTTCACCCCTGCATATTCTAAGAAGACTCAAGCGTCTAAGCTTGGGGATGCCCAAGGCATCCCCTTCTTCATCGACAACATCATCAGGTTCCTCCCCGAAACTATATTTTTATTCAATCACATCTTGTGTTCTTTACTTGGAGCGTCGGTTGTTTTTGTTTTTGTTTTTGTTTGAATAAGATGGATCCTAGCATTCACTTTGTGGGAGAGAGACACGCTCCGCTGTTGCATATGGACACATGTGTCCTTAGGTTTTACTCATAATGTTCAAGGCGAAGTTTCTTCTTCGTTAAATTGTTAAATGGTTGGAATTGGAAAATGCTACATGTAGTAATTCTAAAATGTCTTGGATAATGTGATACTTGGCAATTGTTGTGCTCATGTTTAAGCTCTTGCATCATATGCTTTGCACCCATTAATGAAGAAATACATAGAGCTTGCTAAAATCTGATTTGCATATTTGGTCTCTCTAAGGTCTAGATAATATCTAGTATTGAGTTTTGAACAACAAGGAAGAGTCTTTACAATATGTCTTTTATGTGAGTTTTGCTGCACCGGTTCATCCTTGAGTTTGCTTCAAATAACCTTGCTAGCCTAAACCTTGTATCGAGAGGGAATACTTCTCATGCATCCAAAATCCTTGAGCCAACTACTATGCCATTTGTGTCCACCATACCTACCTACTACATGGTATTTCTCCGCCATTCCAAAGTAAATTGCTTGAGTGCTACCTTTAAAATTCCATCATTCACCTTTGCAATATATAGCTCATGGGACAAAATAGCCTTAAAAACTATCGTAGTATTGAATATGTACTTATGCACTTTATATTTTATTAAGTTGCTTGTTGTGCGATAACCATGCTTCGGGGAACGCCATCAACTATTGTTGAATATCATGTGAGTTGCTATGCATGTCCGTCTTGTCCGAAGGATCTATCATTTTAGTGGTTGGAGCATGCAAAATTGTTAGAGAAGAACATTGGGCCGCTAACTAAAGCCATGAACCATGGTGGAAGTTTCAGTTTTGGACATATATCCTCAATCTCATATGAGAATAATAATTGTTACTACATGCTTATGCATTTAAGAGGAGTCCATTATCTGTTGTCCATGTTGTCCCAGTATGGATGTCTAAGTTGAGAATAATCAAAAGCGAGAAATCCAAAATGCGAGCATTCTCCTTAGACCTTTGTACAGGCGGCATGGAGGTACCCCTTTGTGACACTTGGTTGAAACATGGCATGCAAAGATCCGGTAGTCCAAGCTAAGTAGGACGAGGTGCGGGCACTATTAGTATACAATGCATGAGGCTTGCAACTTGTAAGATATAATTTACATAACTCATATGCTTTATTACTACCGTTGACAAAATTGTTTCATGTTTTCAAAATAAAAGCTCTAGCACAAATACAGCAATCGATACTTTCCTCTTTGAAGGACCATTCTTTTACTTTTATGTTGAGTCAGTTCACCTATCTCTCTCCACCTTAAGAAGCAAACACTTGTGTGAACTGTGCATTGATTCCTACATACTTGCATATTGCACTTGTTATATTACTTTATGTTGACAATATCCATGAGATATACATGTTATAAGTTGAAAGCAACCGCTGAAACTTAATCTTCCTATGTGTTGCTTCAACACCTTTACTTTGATTTATTGCTTTATGAGTTAACTCTTATGCAAGACTTATTGATGCTTGTCTTGAAGTACTATTCATGAAAAGTCTTTGTCATATGATTCACTTGTTTACTCATGTCATTACCTTTGTTTTGATCGCTGCATTCATTACATATGTTTACAAATAGTATGATCAAGATTATGATGGCATGTCACTTCAGAAATTATCTTTGTTGTCGTTTTACCCGCCCGGACGAGCAGAACTAAGCTTGGGGATGCTGATACGTCTCCAACGTATCGATAATTTCTTATGTTCCATGCTACTTTATTGATGATACCTACATGTTTTATGCACATTATATGTCATATTCATGCATTTTCTGGAACTAACCTATTAACAAGATGCCGAAGAGCCAGTTGCAGTTTTCTGCTGTTTTTGGTTTCAGAAATCCTAGTAAGGAAATATTCTCGGAATTGGACGAAACTTTCGCCCAGGGTCCTATTTTTGCACGAAGCTTCCAGAAGACCGAAGAGATAACGAAATGGGGCCACGAGGCAGCCAGGGGACAGGGCGGCGCGGCCCAGGCCCTGGCCGTGCGGCCCTGTCATCTGGGCACCTCGTGTGGCCCCCTGACCTACCCTTCCGCCTACTTAAAGTCTCCGTCGCGAAACCCCCAGGACCGAGAGCCACGATACGGAAAACCTTCCAGAGACGCCGCCGCCGCGAATCCCATCTCGGGGGATTCAGGAGATCGCCTCCGGCACCCCTGCCGGAGAGGGGATTCATCTCCCGGAGGACTCTTCATCGCCATGATCGCCTCCGGAGTGATGAGTGAGTAGTTCACCCCTGGACCATGGGTCCATAGCGAGTAGCTAGATGGTCGTCTTCTCCTTGTTGTGCTTCATTGTTGGATCTTGTGAGCTGCCTAACATGATCAAGATCATCTATCCGTAATACTATATGTTGTGTTTGTCGGGATCCGATGGATAGAGAGTACTATGATTATGGTGATTATCAATCTATTGTTTATGTGTTGTTTATGATCTTGCATGCTCTCCGTTATTAGTAGAGGCTCGGCCAAGTTTTTGCTCTTAACTCCAAGAGGGAGTATTTATGCTCGATAGTGGGTTCATGCCTTCATTGACACCTGGGATCGTGACAGAAGGTTCTAAGGTTGTGATGTGCTGTTGCCACTAGGGATAAAACATTGATGCTATGTCTAAGGATGTAGTTGTTGATTACATTACGCACCATACTTAATGCAATTGTCTCGTTGCTTAGCAACTTAATACCGAATGGGGTTCGGATGATAACCTGAAGGTGGACTTTTTAGGCATAGATGCAGTTGGATGGCGGTCTATGTACTTTGTCGTAATGCCCAATTAAATCTCACTATATTTATCATATCATGTATATGCATTGTTATGCATTTCTCTATTTGTCAATTGCCCGACTGTAATTTGTTCACCCAACATGCTTTTATCTTATGGGAGAGACACCTCTAGTGAACTGTGGACCCCGGTCCTATTCTTTACATAGCATAAATTCTACTGCAATACTTGTGTTTTTACTGTTTTCTTTACAATCATCTTCCACTCGATACGCTTAATCCTTTGTTACAGCAAGCCGGTGAGATTGACAACCTCACTGTTTCGTTGGGACAAAGTACTTTGGTTTTGTTGTGCAGATTCCAAGTTGGCGCCGGAATCCCTGTTGTTGCGCCGCATCACATTTCGCCACCATCAACCTTCAACGTGCTTCTTGGCTCCTACTGGTTCGATTAAACCTTGGTTTCTTTCTGAGGGAAAACTTGCTACTGTGCGCATCATACCTTCCTCTTGGGGTTCCCAACGAACGTGTGAGTTACACGCCATCAGCGTGCCCCAAAAACTTGAACCATGATCCTTAGCAAGCCGAAGAAGTACATTGGATCGAGCTTCGACATGCTCATCTGCAGTAGCAGCATCCAAAAAAGAACCTATTTTTCAAAAGAATCAGCGAGCAGCGAGGAGACAAGCAAAGAGGAAAAGAAAAAACACGACAATGATAATGAAGCACACCTGCCATATCCAAGCTAGCATCTGTCAACAGTTCAAGCATAAAATTTTCGCGGGATGTAGCTGCAGCAGCTTCAGCAACGGCGGCATCCTTTTCAGTTATGGTATCTTGAGCTTGTTGGAGCGCAACTTTCTCCCTCTCAGAAGATTTTCGAGACTGTTCCATGAGCATAAGGGATTGCTTCTTCATGGATTGAAGTTGTTGTCGAAGTTCTTCCAAATCTTCTGCCGAATTTTTACTCACAGAATCTTCAACAAATTTAACAGCGACAGGGGTTTTCTTCGAAGAAGACGAAGGAAAAACTTCGGAAGGACCGGGAGTTGACGTATAGTTGTCAAAAATTAACTGAAAAAATAAATTTCGACATCAATCGTTGAGAAAAAGATAGATTTTCATTCATCCTCATAATATATACATGTCTATTACAAAAGAAGGACCTCTAGAGACCTACTGAAGCAGTCATTGCCAAGAACACTATGGCGACAGTGCCAAAAGAAGGAGGTAAACTAAAAAGGAAAAAAGCAAAGGGGCATTCAACTAGACCTCCGGCTTTGATGAACTAGGAGTCGAAGATGGCTTGATCCCGAAATAAGACAGGATTTTCTTCATGTTGGGCTTTGCCGCCTTGATCAACGATCGCCATTTCGTCTGCTCTATCTGTTCCGTGTCGCCCACTTTCGCCCAGTCGATAGTTTGTTGACTATCAGCGACCAAGGCAACAGTGCTTTCAACAGCGACCTTCAAATTTTCTTGGCGCATCTTCAGCCCAAGATCTTCTGGTGGATTAAAGCACTTGGCAAGAGTAAGGAAAGTTGCGGGTTCCTCTTTCTTCGGGAAGAAGTAGGGGAAGAGTCGCGACAGCCCTGCCCTAGCTTGATCAATGCCCTCGCGTGCTTCTGTTCCATGGAATTCAAGGAACAAAACGGCGTCAAGAAGAAGATCATTGTCGGGATCTTCAAGCTCAAATTCTTGAGAGGTTTTACCTGTCAAAATAAAAAAATTACCGATCAACAAATGAGTGCAGGAAAAAGAGTCCAAAGGATGTGAAGTGGCTCAGATACTTACTGACAAAGCGACGATTTTGCGACCTTAGACGCTTAAGAATCGCTTCTTCACGAGCAGATTGTGCAGTTATATGCTCGCTTAGCGAAGTCTCGGCATCGTGAAGTCGCTTCCTAAGATCTTCGACACCAGCAGCATCGGCCTTGGCTTTGTCAGCTTCTCGCCTAGCCTGAACGGCATCTGACTCAGCCTTCTTACGAGCCTCTTCACTTTGCTCTAATTTTTGAGCAAGTGTATTGGCATGCTCGTTGACTTCCGCCAGTTTTTCTGCCAAGAAAGTTGAAATCAATTAAAAATATCGACAACAAAGAAGTAAGAAAGCGGGAGCAAAAAAGAAGCAGCCAGGCATTACCTTCAGTTTTACTGGCATAATCACGGTACCCAATGAATTGGGCACCGATACGAAAAAGCTCCTTCATCATAGGCTGTTAAAGAAAGATAGATAAAGAAAATGTCGATATGGGCAAAATATGAGGGCACACAGAAGCAAACGGAGGAAATATAGACAGTGACAAGTAAATTAAGAACTTACATCATCCAAGAGAGGGTTAGAGGAGCTACTCAATTGGAGAGTAGGCTCCGGGATTGTCTCAATCCTTGCCCTTTTTGGTGAAGGGACAAGGGGGCTTGAAGGAGGAGTAGCAGCGCCGACGTTTTGTTGAGGAGGCGAAGTTTCCTCTCCTTCAACTGGCGTCTCCGAGGCGACTAGTGTATGTGACGTACTCGTTCGAGCAGCCACATCAGAAGCTGGTACTTCTTCTTCATCATCACTACGATTAAATGTTGGCAACATAAAAAGCAAGATAGACAAAAATCTTCAAGTGAAATAAAAAAAGAGAGAGAGGGAACTTACGAACTGATGAGGGTCTCAAGATATGGATCATAAGCTGCCTTCTGGCGTGAAGGAACAGCTTCTTCGGGTTTGGAGGTGCCGGAATCTTCGACATCATTCCTCTTACTTTTGTTCTTTGGAGAAACAGCAGGAGGAGGAGATTGTGCCGATGCAGTGGCTTCAGAGGCAACCTCCTTTTCATAAGATCCTGCAGATTTTCGAGAATCTGCGGGTTCATTCACAAAAGAAGGGGCATCTTGGTTATCGTCGGAGATAACGGCCCTTTCCTCGACTTCCCCACCTTCAGGAAGGGGAGGAAGCGAAACAAGATTTGGATGGTTCTATATAAAAATAAGGGAAGATGTCAAAAAAGGAGTTACAACAAAAATAGCAAGGCAATAACAAATTAAGCGGCAATGTTTACCTTAGGAAGCGCATTGGTGGCGCTGTATGGTTTTACACGACAAGAGGAAGGGACCGGATCTTTTTTGTTGAGAGAGGAGATTTTTCGGACAAGCCTTTCCAAGTCCTTGACTTCCAAATTCGTCGACAACCGATCTGTGTCCTCATCGCCAGCATAATTCCAGAGAGGGTTTTTGCGAGCCTGAAGAGGCTGCATTCTGGTTCTAAGGAAATACGCTGTAATTTGGATACCTGACAATTCTTTGCCACGAGTATTCTGCAATTCATGGATGCGAGTCATCAAGGCCTCTGTCGAAGCTTTCTCTTCCTCGGTAGCCTCTGCATCCCAAGAACGGCGGCAAAGGATTTTCTCGGCACCATCGAAAGGAGGGATGTTGTCTTCAGCACATCCATGATTCTCCTCCTGAATATACAACCACTTCTTGTGCCACCCTTGCACTGAATCAGGGATTTTGACGTCGAAGTAATTGACTGTGGAGCGTACAGAAATAACAACGCCGCCTATATTATAGGCGACATTGGGAGAGCCATTACGGCGACAGAAGAAAATGCGCTTCCATAATGCCTAGTTAGGCTGGACACCAAGGAAGGCCTCACAGAGGGTGATGAAAATGGAGATATGGAGGATTGAGTTGGGCGTAAGATGGTGAAGTTGAAGACCGTAAACAAAAAGCAATCCACGGAGAAAAGGATGAATGGGGGCGGAAAGACCGCGGATGAGATGATCGACGAAACTTACCCGATACCCCATTGGAGGGGTTGGGTAGCTTTCTTCACTAGGGAAGCACACCGCCTTGGGTTTCTTGCTAATCCCCAGTTTCTTCAAGAGATTGATGTCTTGGTTGGTGATCTTGGACCTTTCCCATTCCGCGGTCCCCAGATCTGCGGCAGCCATTGATGATTCAGGCGTGTTGTGCTTGATCAACCGACGTGGTGGCATCAACAATGGCGCAGGAGTACGGCTTGGAGAAGATGAGCTCAAGGAGTTGTGGGGCACAGGAGAAGATTTTGCAGAGGGGAGAACGGCGTGGGCAGAAGTGCTCGAGGAAGAAGAAGGAGATCTTATATAGGGGTGCGGCGAAACGTTGGACCGTTGGATGGAAAAGAGGTGTGGTAGATCATAACCACGAGGATACAAGGGTAAAAAAGTATTTTAACACTAGAGAAGTTACGGAACGTGCGCCAGAAAAAGTGGAGAACATGTGTCCCCCACTTGCACGACGTGTCAATCAGATGAGGAATTTGGACCCACAGGACAGTGAGCGGAGAGGTTTTCGTATGCTTCCAATATAGAAATCGTGGCTACCATCAGCAATGATGTCATGGTGGTAAAACAAAAATTCGACTAAGAAGCCGGGCCAGAATATCGACAACATAAGATATATTTCGAGAGCCTTTGATCAAATACAAGTTTTTGACCAAACGCTCGGGGGCTACTTTGGAAAAATAGAAAACTTCGAGTATGACAAGATAGAAATGGCGAGAGCCTATGACCAAATGCAAGCATTTGGTCATAGCCTCGGGGGCTACTCCCATCGGGAGCGCTGGTCGCGCACCCGATAGATATGAAAATATCGAGAAGGATTACAAATATAGCAGCAGAGGATATAAATCTGTGGAGCCTACACCCAAGCACAAGTTCTTGGCTGTAGCCTCGGGGGCTACTCCCATCGGGAACGCTGTTCGCGTGCCCGATGAATTTTGATTAAAATAAAGAAACAGAAGTGAGCATATTCCGAGTTACACAGATAACTCTACATATACTCCCATCGGGAAGACAAAATAAGTCATCAAATATGACTCGATAAAATGTGCTATTCCAACAGCCGAAAAGCACTCGACAATATATTCTCAGAGCGCTAAAAGTCGCGAATAAATCTTTGAATGCCGCAAAACTTTGCGAAGGTAAGACCCCAGATCCGTTCGAGCGGCGTGGCACCGTCTCGCGACGGCGGACTGCTACTTTTTTCCGTATCAACGGATACGAAGAAAAATCCTAACGGACGCGTTAGGTACCCGATAAAATATGACTGGGACTCGACGGAATGGTAAGACCTTAAGCGGCACTCGTCGAAGTTTACACCAGTATCCCGAGATCATGTCCAGGGACGTGATCTTGAAGTAGGTTTTTGCGGATTGCCACTAGAGCGGTTAACTAGTACCCGATCCGTCGGATGAACTAGCCCCAACTACCGTTATCCCTGTACAAAATAATATTTGCATATCGAAAGATTATGTAATGAGTAAAGTTGGAGATTTTCCCCGATTCTTCGATTCAAGAAAAATCTCGGGGCTACTGACATAGGCATCCCCAATGGGCCTCGCCAAAGATGGTACCCGGGGTTTACTAAAGGCCCGAGGACTCGAAGAATAAGAAGACTTGGAAGCCCATTTAGTGTTAAGGAAAGATAGTTTGTATTAGGAAAGATAGAGATTTGTAATCTTACGGGTTGGGTACGAAACTCTCCCGAACTCGTAACTTGTGTATTACGAAACCCTCGGCTCCACCCTCTATATAAGGGGAGTCGAGGGACGAAGAAAGGATCGAATCTATCGTTAGCGCAACTCTAGTTTTACAATCGTCGAGTACTTTTCGGCTGAAACCTTCGAGATCTACTTGCCCTCTACTTCTAGCAAAACCCTAGTCTACAATCTGTAGGCATTGACAAATTAATCCTTTGTCACACGGAGACCCTGCATGTCAGGCCGCTACCATCTGTACTGACTATTTTAAATAATAAACAAGAGAAAGGACTAAATTGTAAAATTAACTAAGTGATAGGCCCCCGCCTTCTTCTCCCCATCAACAATACTGAAGCAGGCAACTTCGCCGGCGAGCTCCGGTGGCCAGTGCCCTCCGCTGCCAAGGCCTCCGTATCACCGGATCTCCTTCCCCTCATCACGCTCAGCTGCTCCCCCCCTCTTTCTGCACCGTCGCGGGCGGCCGAGCGAGGGTCATGCTCGTCGTGATTGAAGCCGCTTCCGGCGTGGCGGCGCGAGGCAGCGCACATTGTTCTCGCCCCTCGCCGGTGCGCGGCCCTGCAGATGGCGAAGTAGGTTTGGTCCCGTCCCCCTCCTCGCAATCCGGGCTGCGTCGTGGATGGACGCGCCGTAGCGGACGAGCACCTGCGTGGCGCCGCGGCCTCTGTCTCCCCAATTCCAACCGCCGCACTCAATCTCTGCTATATGCGCGTGCGCGCCCGTCCTGGTGTGGTAGGGGATTCGGGCTTGGGCGCAGGAATCCGAGCTCGCCCGATGGAGGCCGGAGTAGATGCGTGGGTGGAGGAGCTCACCGCGGTTGGGGACGCGGGATGGCCGGGAGATTGAGCTTGTCCGCCGGAGGCTAGAGCAGAGGCGGCCGGCGAGCAAGAGGAAGTCGAGGCCTGCTTCCCGCGGGCCAGACCCCACCACGCACGGCGCGGTGAGTATTGGGTGAATCACTGTTGTCACCCAATCCCCACAAAACCCCATCCCCAATCCACTAGGTAGGGGTAGAGTATTGGGGATTGAAAAAATTACACTAAAAATTTGGAAAAAAGTGGGAAAAAGTGGGGATAAGTGGGGATTAAACTCTCTCATACTCTAGCACCAAACATGCATTGGGGATAAGTGAAGATTTAAAATTTAGAGCGGATTATCCCCGCTAATCCTCACTAAAACTCTAATACCAAACAAGGCCTGCCTGAGGAGGAGGAAGATGAGGTTGTGGATGGTCACGGCTGGAATTCGTGGTGATACACGTGCAGGCAAGCCAGCGTCAGTGGCACACTCCGTCGTCCCCGAATTTGTGGCTGGAGGCGATGAACGCCGGAGCCCGGAGGTTAGCTTGCGACTTTTCCTTTTTGCCGTAGGGAGTTGAGGGAGCAATCAGTGAAGAAAAACAAGATTTGGTCATTTTCTCAAAATGAAACAGAGATGGTGGCTGACATACGGGTTGACCATTAGTCACATCGGCAAATACGTATCAATACCACAACTTAGTGACCTAGATGGGCTTCCGTGCGTATTCGATGACTGTAAATCCCGTATCGCTATGTACATCCAGCGCGTTTCCCACTTCCTAAGATACAAAGAACATGCTGAGGGCAGCGAGTAACAGACTCAAGTTCGGTGACTTTTGATGTATTTTACTCATAAGTAAACTAAGTGAGCTAGTCCATCTCTTTTGAAAATTGGATTTTGAAAAATAAGTAGAAGTCAAATTCATGTTTGTCAGGATCTTACCCAAATGTTAGACGCACAATCACTTCCCCAACCCCCCAACCAAGCGAGCTATGCTCACTCCTTCCCCTAATTCATGTGTCGATAAATTATCTCGGTTGATCAATTGAAGGTATAGTTACACTTGGTAAGCAAGAGAGAGAGGGGCAGGACTAGAGCAATCATTCAATCCATGACGTGGCAGTGATTAAATGAATGCATTGCTGCATGGGCAAGTTGATCTGATCACGATCTTTTTTGATGCTTCCTTTATCACTTTGTACTTGTTTATTGTCCACTTGCTCGATTGCTTGTGCACCATTCGATACAATTGGCTGAGCGGTGAACAATGAGCATGCCATTGTCGGCCGCCCAACGGTCGGAGGGGCGCAACCGCACGTCGTGGAAGCCGATGCTGTGCATGAGGCGACGGGGCGGCATTGTCAGGCGCACCTCAACGGTGATGGATTTGGGAGAGGGGGGGGGGGATGACGCGGCGCAAACTAGCAGGTCGATCCTGATCTACTCGTGGCGGTGGCTGGGGGTGGAGAGTCACGGCGGAATCGTCGGCGCGGGAGGAGAACAGACAGGGCGGGGGGAGAGGGGCAAAGTGGTGGTTGGGGGACGACGCGGCGCAAACCAGTAGGTCGATCCTGATCTACTCGTGGCGGTGGCTGGGGGTGCAGAGTCACGGCGGAATCATCGGCGCGGGAGGAGAACAGACAGGGCGGGGGGAGAGGGGCAAAGTGGTGGTTGGGCGGCCGCAGGTGGCCGTTTGCATCGCGTGCTACAAATTCACATTTTTTTTGTATCTACATCATTTGCTAGAACTTTTTTTTGCTCCAATATAATGTAAACAACGATTATTTTACATCTTCATCATCTCTTGGAGATGCTCTTAACATTGTAGTTTAACTTATCTAAAAAAAATGACAAACATCGGGTCCATATGATGTGATTAACTAAATAATATAATGTACTACATAATTACAAAATTAGAAATTGAATGGTCTAGATAACTTAGAAATTGAATGGTCTAGATAACTTATTGATTTTAACCTTTTTAATATTTAATTCAAAAGGAAATGAGTTTTCGGTGATTGTAGGCACACCTTGGATGGTACCAACAGTCAGACTTGGTTGAAACTGGGATTGGGGTGAACTTCTCTAGCTCCCACTTGAATCTGCATTGAGTAACGCACCGGCTCAATCGTGTAAACATAACTAATCTTGTGAGAGAAAACTAAATTTTATCTATCTTGTCCGTAGAAACTCACGAGTTACCTTTTTAATGAAGGAAGCAATAAAGTTGATGCAACTGCATAGAGTTTATGCCCGGCCTTTGCATAATATAAATGTAATTATTATTTTTGCACCGGATAACATAAATGTACACAAGCCAACAAGTTTCAACATTGAAAATAGAAGTATAACAAGGAATTTTGACGAAGTGATGGCACTAAGATGTTGAAGGACATATCATACGAGCAACTTTAACCAAGCATGTAAACGCGTGAAAACCGTATAATAACCGTTAGTTTTCGGTTTCCGCAAAATAGGTTGCTCTTGTGTAACCTGTAAACACGTGAATATTTTTACCGTCCCCGAGAAACTGCACACCCCCCCCCCAACGGTACATTCTCCATCGTATTGCTCTAGTAGTTCGCGTGCGAGGGACATTTCAGCTTTCCCCCTTCCCGTGTCTGTGCCGGCGCCTTCGATCTCCCGCCCAACTCGCTCTCTGGCGCCGCCGCTCACTGGATACGTCCCCATGGACCTCACCGAGCTTCTGCCCACTGTTGGTGTGGACACGCCGCCTCCACAGCCAAGATCAGTAGCTAGATTTGGATCCGTTTCTGCGGGCATCGGATCCATCACACACATAATTGCGGGCGCCACCAAGCCGAAGAGGAAGTGGTTGGGGAACACTGATGGCCCCTGGTTGCTGGTGCGTCACCGGCAACCAGGCCACAATAGACTTGCCCGTACCTAAGGTGCCCAAGCGTGTGCCCAAGAAGAGCAAGCAGGTCGCCGCTCAGCCTCAACCCGTCGCCGCCCAACCTCCGCCTGTCGCTTGCATCCCCTTTGGACAGTGCAGGCAATCGTGCTCGGCAATCATTCTGCAAGGTATGACCTCAGCCCTCTCCACAATACCTAACATGTAATTAGGTTCTTGCAATACTTAAGCTTAATCCGATGTAGTTACAATGCGCACGCAACCACGACATCGTTCATGACTATGCTTAACGGGAATGCGGTAGAGACTACCGGCAAGCGGATTCAATTCGGGGATGATGATGAAGATGAAGATGCCGAGGTTGAACTGGAAGAGATCGAAGGTGAGGTGTTCGATGCACCCCAAGCGATGACGACAAAGAAGAAATGCGTCGTGTACTGCACCGAGATCGAGGACACTTGCTTGGTAGCGGAAGTGTCTCTCGACGCGGTGACTGGCACGAACCAAACCGGCAAGCACATTGAAGATAAGTTCTTCAAACTTATGCCTCATATTGCACAACAGGTCTATCACTTGTATCGGTCTCTACAAGGCCGATGGAATGTGATCAAACCGGCTTGTAGCAGTTGGTCCGCATGTATGGACCAAGTGCATTAAAATCCTCCAAGTGGTGTCACTACCAATTAATATGTGAGATTATTGTTTTTCTCTTTTTCATTTACCTAGTTGAGCTACGGATAAGAGATCATATGTGAGATCATCTTATTGTGCATGTTAGGAACCCGTATTGTCAAGAATCGGTACAAGGAAATGAAGGGATCCAATTCAAGGGAAAGCCGTTCACCTTCACCATTGTTGAAAATTGCTTGAGCATATTCCAGGAGATTAAAATAGAAAGAAGTGGCACCGAAGAGGGAGGCCATGAAGCAAATGGACAATCCTAGTGATGAAACGGATGGAAGAAGGAACAACAGGAAGCCAGAAGGCAACAAGAAGCAACGTAGAGGATGAAGCTTGAAGCCAAATCATCATCTTTGAGGGATAAGATTGATGATATGGTGAAATCAAAGGAATTGTTGATGACGAAAACGTTGGAGATGAAGATGATGATGCATGACAAAAACATGGTGATGAAGCATGCAAGGTGGGAAGCAATCTGAAGCGATGCCAAGTACAAGACCGAGCTAGAGGAGAGGCGGATCAAGATAAAGGCCAAGGCAATGAAGGAGCTCATGGCCGAGAAGGAGATCATTATGATGGATACCTCGAGGATTAATGAAGCACAATTGAAGTCGCATCAAATGTTGGTTTCGAACATCTTGGAGAGGAGGAGGCTAGCTCGTTCCGGTTTACGGGCTCCGTTCCGCGCGACATGTTTTCAAACCGTAAAAGTTATTTTCAGTGGCATGTAAAGTTCGCATATTTACAGACTCCGTTAGAGTTGCTCTAAGACTAGTCCATCATCCATATTTAAGCACTTCCTTGGCTGGTTGCTCCAACTGGATAAATATCATTGTAAAGAGCTCCATATATGTTTTGGGTGCTGAAGCAAAGACCACATAAAAAAGGCAATGCATGCATGACTGTATAATCTATAGTAGAGAAGAAACCTTCTTTTATCAAGCACTATATCATTCCAGCATAACCAAAAGGGCCCAACACAAAACCGTCTCCCCAAATGATATAGTAGTAAATTCGTAATGAATATCAAGTAGCCGGTTCGTTAACATGGTTGGCACACTACAAGGTTAGAAATTCGAACGATAGGCCACACCTTTCGAGCAAATTTTCACCCAAAAAGAGGTGTTTGATCGACTCATGATGGTAGCAATAGACACATTTTTACTCTGCTTCCCAGTTTAGCAAGATTATAACTTGCAATGCTACTTTCCGGAGATGCCAATTACTTTTAGCTTACATAATTTCTTTCTATTCTTGGATGTGTCATTGTTAATTACTGCATTTTCTGGTAATTTTATTCAAATTCCCCGGTTTTAGTGAAGATGTCATCTAAACTCATTCATACTTCTCCCGAGGTGAACGTAATGTAGTCGGCCACTCGGCCTAGTCATGGCCCCAATAAGGCTACATTCGGAGGAGAAACACCCAAAACCTCAACGCTGAGCATAAATATATGAGACTCTTGGGCATTGTTCTTATATAGGCGTATTTTCTAACCAAGTATACTCCAAAAATATCACTTGAGACCCATCCTTCATGGAAAATGTTCAAAACTCGGAATATAATTTGGAACTTCGTTAAAGTAGCCTAAAATAAGATTTATTTGTTTTCATTGGACCAACGAGACAGATTTGGAGTCCGCATACTGTCCCGTAGAAAGTCTTGCCATACAACGTCCCATATGAATTTTAACTAACCATTTACTGAGAAGGTGTTCCTAAATTCAAGATCATATACTCCTAACCCACCTTGGTCCTCTCCCGAGAACCCTACCTGGACTGTGGAACCACTCTCCCGAACCCCTCTTGCCCCGGCGAGGCGGAGCCGCGCCGTGCCAGGGTGGCCGGCGGCGGTCCTTCTCGACCCTTCCCCGACACTCTCCTCCCCCACCGCCGCCGCTCGAGGCGCTCCCGGGTGAAGCCCTGGTGGCGTGGCAGCGGCCCTTCCTCGGCTGATGACCGGATGGAGCGACGGTCCTGCCGAGCCTTCCCTAGGACGGTGATGTCGGGTGGCGGGATCCGGAATGAGCAGATCTGCTGGGCGGCGGCGACATGGAGGTTGGGCCAGATCTAGGCTTGGATGAGCTTGGGTGGGCTTCAGCTTTTCATGTTGTGGCTCCTGTCGACGTCCCATGGGATTATCCACACCATGAGGAAGCCTAGGGCAGTAGCTCCATGCATGGTTGTGTTGTTTGTCTCCTCCGCCGGAGGCAGTCGGCCTAAGGCTGGGTTGTCAGATCGCCTAATCCGACATCTAGTTCTCGCTGCGAGTCGAGGAGACATAGTTCCCAATGAAACTCGAGCCGACTTGTTTTGGAGGTCGATGGCGGTGTTCTGCGCCGTTACCTTCTTGAAGGCATCGTTGTGCTACGACTGTTGACCCCCTCGTGTTGCTCAGGGGAAAACCCTGGGATCTGGTTTTCCAAATTGGATGATGGGGGCACTAGGGTGTTGTTCTCTCTTGGGAGCATCGTTTGTGAAGCAAGACGGGATGTGAGAGGCTGACGGAGATGTTAAGTCATGTCTGGCTGACAGGTGTTACGCTGAGTGATGCATGTTCAGTGAGTACTACACACGACATATCCTCCATGGTGACATCGACAACAGGTCTAACAAGAGCTATGCGGATCTCTACCGTGAAGATGGGCCAGCAATTTGATAGTGGCGTCGGCTTCTAAAGCGAGGGCATAAGGTGCTCGTTAAGAGCCTGCTACATTGTTTGCTACATTGTTTGTGAGCTCATGTTTTCTCCATAGGGTGACTCAGGGATTCCCCGGTAATTGGTAATTAGCTGGTGGTGTGTTGTTTCTGTTTTTAGGGTCCCTAACAACAATTTACTCTTGACAGATCTTTATTAAATAAAATAAAAATAAAAAACCATAAGCATCACTTTGATGCGGAGATTGGGGCTTCGTCCCCCGGTCAGAAAAAAGAAAACCCGCCTTGGTCTTTGGATTTAAAGCGACTCCCGATTTAGCTCGATGGTCTCAGAATCACTTTGCCGGAAAAATATGGACGTGAAGAAAGCTAGCTTCTGAAGCACACCTCTCGGCACTTGAAAGAACATTATTGGTGTGCACGCAGTTGATAAGGAGTTAAGGACTAGCTGTCCACCATAGGAAAGATCTTTTCTTGTGCATCTCCGGAGTCGGCTTTCCATTGTTTTATCCATGCCTTCTATTCCTGTTCGTAGGTTACGAAATTAGATAGGAATTTCAGCATCAAAAAGAAATCCTCTCTCATAGAAGTTAATCTTTGGGCCACAGCTGCTCAAAATCGTATAGAACCAAAGCACAGACACAAAAAGAGTTTCAGTAAGTTCCTGCTCCAATCTCCGGCATCTGCGTTGGGCCCCTCTCCTTCCGCTTGCCGCTCCAGCGGTAGGAGGGAGGGGGACCCCGTTTTTTGCATGGTACTTAGGGCTAGGAGTTCTCTGGCATGGCGCGCCGTTGGGGTGGTGGGAGCGGCGCCCGGGCAAATAAATCTGCCTCAACTCTTCTCCCACACCAGCGATGTCCTTCATGGCGGCGTCTCGGAGTTGGTGGCACTGTGTGCTTGCCGATCTTTCAGATCGGTGGCTTTAGGGTTCATGGATGGTGTCGGCGAGGCGGCGGCGACGACTCCATCAGATGGTTTTTTCCTCCTGCTCTGTCCCCGTTGCTGCGGCGTTGTCTCCGACGCCAAGGTGGAGCAGAGAGGATTCGTCCAGGAGTACGTGCAGACTACCGCACTGGTGACAGCTGGAAGATGGTGCACCTTGTGGTGGTTTCGTGGTTGAAGGCTGATGGTTCTGGTTCCCTACTCCGACATCGTCGTGCGTGGGTGCCAGTGCTGAAATCGATGGCGTGTCCAGGGACATGCTGCCCTGGTCTGATTCGTTCAACGGCAATGGTTTGTCCTATGGCAAACTACATTGGAGGTCCGAAAAGCTGATGATCAGCGATGGAGCCGCGTCGAGCTCAGGTGAAGAGGTGATCTGTTCATTTTTTCCTTGGTGGCTGCTACGGTGGTGCCAAAAAAGATGGATAGACGTTGGTTTGTCACATAGGTTTATCCTATCTTTCCAGATCTGTAAGATCGGTGTATACGTACTTTGTATCTCGTCTTTTATTTATCAATGAGAATCGTATTACCATGCAAAAAAAAAAACTCTCGGCTTCTGTACCAACCAAAGAAGCCATGGTTTTTTAAGTTGGCACATGAGCACTAGTGGTTCTAGTTTTTGAAAAAATAAATTCCTGGAATTTTAAAAAAAAAAATACGGACATACATATAAATATTTTGAAGCTACGGTAGAAATTTTGGAGGAAAATGTGTTGTATTTTATGCTATACAAAAGACAAACCTCCGGCAAAAATCTTTGTTTTTTGTACCTATGCACAACCACAATTTTTTATTTATTTTAAAACATAGCGTAATTTCTATCGACACTTCTCACAGGTATTTAGGACATGTGAATATATTCATGGAATAACTACCACGATTTTAATCTTGGTTATGCAAGAAGTATTGTTACATGGATAAATACTTTGGATTTTAGTTTCGAAAATTTGGTAGAAAATTTCACTTTCACCATGCCTCTTCACTAACGAGCCGTGCACATGACATTTTAAGTATGAGAATCATCATTTTAATCTAGACTACGAACCAAGTCTAGTTCTCAAGGATAGCAGGAGACAGCAGCGGAGGCAGCAATTTTACTTAGGTATGGCTAACCCAAGCAACAAGTACACAACAACATTTAAGTTAAAGTTTTTGTGAGTGGCAACACATGTATAGGGTGAAGTTGAAAAAAAATTAGGTGTGGCGGAGGCCAAACCATGCCAGATTGCTGCCTCCGCCACTGGCAGGAGAGCTATGTAGGGTTGCACGGGCTTCTTTGATTTATAGGATAGAAAAAACGTAGGAATGGAAAAAACATAGGAATAGGAGAAAACATAAGGTTAGGATGTTATACACATTTAAATCCTATAGGAAGATAAGATGTGTTTGATTATAGCAAAGAAATTTTTCCAAGAGGTATGACCTAATGCTTTTTTCCCTATAAGATTACACTACAAGATTTCTATAGGATTATAGGGTACGTTCATATGAATTAAACAACTTGTGTAGGAAATTTTTCCATAAGATCCAAATCCTACATAATTTCTATACCAATCGTATAAATCAAAGGAGCCCTAACATAATCCTACAAAATGTGCAACGATGATGGCACAATCACTAAATTGGATTATCTCCGGTTTTGAGGGGAAGACAGGTAAGCAAACTCAAAGCCTTGTTTATGCTCGCAGATAAAGAACTGTTGCAACATTTTGGAGCATGGATTTTTAAGAAGACAAACAGGTAGGAATGCAGCTATATATGAATTGTTAGTAGTTAGCTTAAAGATACGAATAAGTCAACATTACGGTACCATCTACCCTCATTAGTCTAATAAAATAAACTAATTTTCCAAATGGCATCAAAGAGTTAGTTCATTTTTTTGAACTAAAGAAGGTAGAGGTACCTTAATGTTGCCCCACTTGCATGTGTAAAAAACCAGTGGGCTCCGGTGTTAACGTAGCAATCGTAAGCACACCTTGATTCTTATACTCAGCAACAACCTTTCCAATAATTTTATTAAATGGGGTGAGAGTTTGTACGCACAATATATGAATGCCCCGCTTTCCTATTGTCACTAGTGTTTGTTATGCAATGTCAGGTGACGTGTTCCCCAATTATTAAAGAAGAACCGAGTGCACTAACCAGCTACCATACGAGGTAGTAGTACAAGGTAACAACATTATTTAATTGCCACACCTAGATAAGATCGCTTGCAACTTTACCTGGGCAGCCGTGATCAATTATTTGGTCGGGTCCAAAATCCAAATGCCTAGCTGCCGTTTGGATTTATATAGAGATCGCGATGTCGAGGCGCTTTCACCGCTAGATTTATTTTTAACTTTTAAGGTTATTCAGAGTAGGCTATGAATCCATGACGACCTCTACCAATAAGTAAGTGATACTTTTATAAAAGTATTATCTTTTGGCTGAAGTGGACAAGGACTCTCCATCACTCGCGGATCTATCTGCGTTGCCATGTGCGGGCCTCAGTATAGTTGTTGATCTGTCTACAACGCATTTCTGATGCAGTTGTTGAAAATTCTAAGCTATGACACCAAATAGTGTTGCATTTTTCACATGCATTGACTTTAGGATTTGGAATTGTGATATTGTAAGTCTGGCAACCTGGCCCTACGACAAAATGTTATACTCCACGAACCAAGGATGAAGAACCCCCAACGAGCTAGGTAAACGTAGTCCATACCAGCAAGAGAAATACACCACAACAAGATAGGTCAGACAAATGCTTATACTGGCCGAGATATATAGCTAAACGTCGAGAAAACAGTATGTGGTGCTTACAGGCGGTCAGAGAAGAAGACTAGTGGAGAGTAAAACAGCAATTTCTCACACGTCCTAGTTTGCGGTTTCTGAGAAGTGGAGATGTGCTCTGGTGTCCCCCTTCCCCTCTCAATCACTAAAGTTAAATAAGTAAGTTAGCCTACGAAACAGTATCAAGAGATTCCTAACCAACATAGGGAGCAAAGGTTTGAAGAGAGGGGACACCGAAGCTAAAGATTTCTGAGATATACATGCTACTCGAGTAACTACACCTATTAGCGTTGTAGTATGTATATACCAAGCACTATATAATAATTAATTCCTCGTATGATCTTTGTTGGAGTGTCCTTTTGTGGCAGGAATTAATTGAGACTTTAGCATAGGCTCATGAACGCGCACATTTAGCTAATTTAATTCGTTGGAGAGATAAGCCCGTGGCTCTTTCCATTGTGCAAGCAAGATTAGTTGGATTAGCCCACTTTTCCGTGGGTTATATATTCACTTATGCAGCTTTCTTGATTGCCTCAACATCAGGCAAATTTGGTTAATTTAGTTTTTTTCGATAAGGGAGAATCGCCCTAGCCTCTGCATCAATTGATGCACACAGTTAATTTAGTTAGTTATTTTTTGTTTTTTGTACTGCCAATCCAGTGGCTGATGAAGTTTTGATTTTTTTTTCTAAGATTTGTTGAAAATTCATGTGTTTCTGCTCGAGCCGTACGAGATGAAATTTTCATATACGGCTCTTAGAGGGGGACATTGGTTAGTTACGTATGTCAATAAAGTATATGATTGGTTTGAGGGACGACTTTCCCCTTAAAAGGAAGGAATTACAAGAATTACATAGTGTGTCTTGTGTCTCCCTCAGTGGTTTCCTTGAACCTTTACCTTGCTCTGTCTTGTCAATTGTCCCGTTTTTCTTAGTTGTTGTTAATTTAGGTTGTCCAATCTGCATTAAAGTACTTCAAATTCTTGTTGATCCATTAAAATTGAAAAAGAAAAAAATTGTTAGCTTCTATTCACCCTCGTCTAGTCGCATATATAAGATCAGGTTGACATAGGATGCATGGTTGGAAGTTTTACATTAGTATATTGCTTTAACTCTTTCCAAAATAGTCGAGCCCAAGTGCGCTTGAATATCGCATGGAATGAAGTTTCTTCCTATGCACCGCACATTTTGCAGTAACCACATGTTCGACGTGTCGATATTTCCAATTTTGTTGATATGGAATTTTTTGATAACCCTCCACTAGAATGCCCGAACCTTTGAAGAAAAAAGCAGCATCCACAACTTCTTCCAACATAATGCCATAGATCCACCGGAGGAAGATGGATTATTGCAATGCCCTTGCTCTGCTGACTGCTGCTAACATTCTATATCTCGATTTCACGTGAAATTTCCAATTTTCTTATGGGTCCACACTAGGGATGTGAATGATACGGATAATTTTCGCTCCATATCCGCATTCGCATCCGTTTTTGAGGATATGGCATGCCTCACTAGTAGAAAAAAAGCCTTCCATCCCAACCCATTAGTCCCCAAACACTTTGACCCGGGACTAATGGGGTCTTTAGTCCCAGTTCTGCTGGTGAACCGAGACTAATGCTCACCAACCGGGACTAAAGGACTATGGTGGGCTGCCGGCCAGCGTAGGCCTATTTAGTCCCGGCTGGTGTCCCCAACCGAGACTAAAAGTTTTTCCTGTTTTTTGACTCCCCACGCACCCTCCACCCCCCTGGATCGTCTCTTTTTGCTCTGTAAAATACAAAAGAAAATGATAGAAAATTCAAAAAATAAAATGTTTTGAGATTCCTACATGTTATGCAACCTACTATTCGAAATTCGAATTTTCGCTTTTTTTGCCAAAAGGTTTGAAAAATGGTAAAACCGCATTAACTTTTGCATACGACGTCGAAAAAAAGTATAATATATCAAAATCATCGTGGGAAAAAGTTACATCCGAATTCACCAGGGTTTACCCAGTTAGCCAAATTTTAGATTCTCAAAATTTCAAATGAAAATACGAAAGCAGGAAGATTTTAGTTTTTGCTATAAATTACGGATTTTATATTTTTTATTTTTTAAAAACGTAAAATTAATAATTGCATCCTTCATAAAGATTACTATCATTTTTACCCATTTTTTAGATTTTCAAATTTGAAGTTTTAGGTTTGGGAAAAAATATTTAATTACTTACAAAAATAAAAAATAATACAAATTAAAAAGTTAATGTTTATTTATTTATTCAAAATTATTATTACATCATTACTTTTGTTTATTAAAAGAATTATTTGAAATTCAAACAATAAAGAAATGTGATATCGACCAACATGTTAATAGGATTGATATGATACTACTATCACATACATGCGTGCGAAGCACTTGGATGCGGAACGGGATGGAACTCGGAAGTTAAGCGTGCTAGTGCTAGAGTAGTGGGAGGATGGGTGACCGAGCGGGAAGTTTGACCATGAGTATGTAATTTGACTAGAGATAAGTGTAGTTAGAGATAGAGACTAAACTATGCAAATAACTGAAATAATAGAAATTCTAAAAAAATAGAAAAAAAAAGTGGAGTGAAAAAAATAAAAGAAAATTCACATGGGGACTTTTTCGTCCGGACGGACGGAACCCATATGGATGGACCTTTAGTCCCGGTTCGTAAACAACCAGAACTAAAGAGGGGGTCTTTAGTCACGCTTGTTTAGTCCCGGTTGCACAACCGAAACTAAAGCCCATTGTGAACCGGGACTAAAAGACCTTTTTCTACTAGTGCCTTTTAGAAATCCGTCGGACAAGTTGTCCCGAGCCTCTCTCTTGGTTTTCAATTTTGTTGTAGTCTCACATCCCCGTCTCGGAATGCTTGGTGTCCCAAGTAGCTCTAAACATCATCATGTGCCAAGCATAGCTTCTATTCTTAATATTGTACTACCTCTATCTATAAATAGTTATCTTAGATTCATAAAGAAAAATTAATGCTTGTAGACACTATTTAGTTTATAGATACATCTAAATTCAGAAAAAAAATGTTTGTAGGCACTATTTAGTGTATAGATACATCTAAATTTAGATAAAAAAATTAACATATGAAGGGATATATTTTTAAAACTCGATGCAGTAAAGTAATGCACTTTTTTTAGCGACTTGGAGTAATGCACTTTTGTACTCAGCGCGCGGAAGATCGTACACACACGCGGCTAGCGCCTGGACACCTTGCTTGTACGGGACTTCCTTCCACGCTGCCGCACTCGTATCCAAGCAGGAGAAGAGAGGAAAGTTTGGAAAACTCGTTTCAGCTCTCGGGTCCAGATGCTCCCGTTTTATGAACCAATCACATTCAACGTTGTCTAAGATTTGTCAGCGTATTCAGATGAGTATTCCCGTGTATCTCTGTTCTTGAACAGCACCTAGGCCCATTTGCGTAGACGTAATCAATGCACGCTGCACCCTGTCAGCATAATAGTACATGACGGAGGGGGCTCTCTTGTACCATCACCGCTAGGCCTGGATGGGCCGCCTGGAGGCTGGATGCACGCATGGAGGACGCCATCGCTCCTGCATCACCAGAGTGTTTCTCCTGCTCTACGCCGCCTCATTCTCATCACTGCTAGCTCTAGTTCCTCGTCCTGACATAGTCCAGATTCAAAAGGGAAGCTAAAATCGACCAGCGAAAATATCGAATCATTAAACTCTACCTAGGTCGCAGTCTCTAACAAAATCAAGTTCGCAAGTTGAGAGCATCTCCACCGGTAGCTTCTAAATAGGCGCCGGCAGGAGCGCCGGCATCTCCGTTTCGAGAACACCGGCACAACATTCTCTATTTGGGGACGCTGCTCCCACACCGGCGGCCCCAAACCGGCGGCCCCGATACATTTTAAAAATCAAATTTAGATGTTGAAAACGATATTCATACGAAGTTCGAACAAAATTTGTACAAATTTAACGCGAAGTCAAACTAAAAAACTAAAAATAAACATCTAGCGGCGCGGGGAGTCGAAGGCGCTGAAGTCCAGTTCGTCGCTGCTGGACGTCCCGAAGGACCAGCTGTCGGCGTCATCAGCCTCCTCGTCGTCGGCCTTCTCCTCCTTTGGCGCCGGCAACTTCGATGGTCCGACAAGGTCGACGTAGTTCGCACCGTGGTCTCTAGCGGACCACACGGCCACCTGCCGCGGGTCGATCGCGATGTGACGATAGTCTTTGTCGACGGAGCGGCCGAGGATGAAGTTGAGGGCGTGGAACTCCGCCTCGTCGCCGTCGCCACGGAGGGCCGCCTGCACCTCGGCCTCCTTCTCCCACCATTTCTTCTTCGCCGGCAGAAGTGGTGGCGAGGAGTCCTCCTCCTTGACGCGGGAGCAGCGGCCCGACCCCGTCGTCCGACGAGCCGGAGCAGAGGAGGCGCGGCTCGCGTCGACGCGGATGACGACGCCTCCAGAAGGAGGCGCGGGCGCGCGACGGCGGACGATCCGGTGCGTGAGGTTCCAGACGCCGCGGTCCGTTCCGGTGCTCTCTGTGTGGTAGGCGGTGGCGCCATGTTCGCTGCCTGCGGGAAGTATACCGGCTCCCGTTGCCCGCAGACGCATGGACGCAAGCTGTACTCGCGGAGCGTGTCGTCGACGGAGCGGCCGTACCACCAGGCACGGCGGCCGACGTTGTTGAAGCGGCCGCCCGAGGGGTTGTCCGTCCGCGCGATCTCGACGGCCCGCTCGTGTTCGAAGCGCCGTACCCAGGTCGGGCTTTCGACGACGTTCTCCGGGAGGCTCCTCTCCTCCGGCGTCATCTCGGCCCGCTGTTGCCTGGCGAGGGCCCGCGTCTGTGGTCCTGGCGGAGGCGGCGGCGGCACGGCGAAGCCACCGTTGGAGACGTGCCAGCCGTGCGGCAACTTGTACTACACTGGCACGGGGATGCGGTGCCAGTACAGCACGTCCGCCTCGTCGAACGTCAGCTGCGTCGAGCGGAGCATGCCACCGCCGCTGCCGCCGGCCTGGTTGTTGTGCGCCATCGCATTTGCGTGCGGGTGGTGGTTCACGCGGAGGTTGAGCACGGCGGCGGCTAGGGATGGACGGCGGGGAAAAGAGAGAAGTGCGCGCCGGTGTGGTTTTAAGGGAGGCGGCGGATGCGCATTGAAATAGCGTGGGTAAGGTAGGTTGATGCCGCGTGGCCAGTCGCCGCCCTCGCCGTTTTGGTTTCCGCGCGGGAGGCCATTAACACCGATGACCAACCTCCCCGCGTCGTTTCCGATGCGAACCGTCGCGTCCCGTCGCTGAGAAGGCGCCCCCACCCGTGAAAACCGTCGTTTCGCGAGGCGCCAGCGCGTCCGATTCGCGCCCTTGGCGAAGGGGCCGGCACGGGGTTGCCGGCGATTCTATTGGGCTCCAAAATTGGCCGGCGCCGTTTGGGGCACGCCGGTGCGAGCCCATTTTTGCTCACGGCCCTCAAATTGCTATCGGGACCGCTGTCGAGGCTGCGGGTGGAGATGCTCTAAGCCAAAATCAACAGCCAATTTCAAATTATCAATCGGCAAAACAACCAGCGCGGTGGTCCCGCAGCGGCACGGGCCTATGGCCTCTGACCGTTGCCGTCCCTAGACACGCCTAGGTATGCACGCACAGGACGCCTCGGCTGGCCGCGCGTCGCGCTTGGCAGAGCAGCAGAGGTTGTATCAACACACTCAACTCGGCCGGCGAGCAGGCGCGCACAGATCTCCACGGTAAGCAGGACGCCATTGCGTAAGAGAGAGCCCCCGCGTCGCTCTGCTTGGGCGGCACGGGGGGGACTTGAGCGCCTCCGGCCAGGTCCTCCTCCTAGGGCCCTCCTCCTCGGGTGCTGGCCTCGCCGCGAACCTCCGAAGGCAGCTTGGGGCGAGCTCACGGTGGACGCGGATGGGTGCTTTCGCCGGCCGCGCCCAAGGGGGTGTCGGCGAAGGACCGGCCTTCCCCAAGCGGGGTGTCCGCGGTTGTGGGTTGGGATGCAGTGGTTCCAGGCGGGGCGGCGGAGGTCGGCAGGTGCGACGCGCTGGTGTGCTGCGCGAGCCCAATTGGGCTAGATCTGGGCAGCGCGGGCTCCGGCCTTTGCGTGGTGGCATGATGCACTCCTCCACCTGCTTCTAGCCATGGTGGGATGGCGTTGTTTCCTTGCTGGCCAGAGCAGAAGGCGGGCTTCAGTTCGAGAGGATGGCCAAGCGTCCCTTGCTCGAGATCCGGGGCCCTGACGACTGCGGCAGTTTGCAGGCTGACTTGTCGACGGCTGGAAGTAGATGGGGTGCTGGTCATGAAGGCGTCTTTTGATGGTGCTCCGGCGAGGTATGTGGAGCAGTCGGGTGTGACTGAGGTGTGTCGGGAACTCAGGTTCCGGCAGGTGCGCGGTTCTCCGAATGAAAATCTTGCTCGGCTTCCGTCGATGCCGGTGATGACGTCAGTATTGGGTATCGTTTTCCTTGTAGAAGGCGTTACCGAGGAGATCGGGCACTTCTCCCACTCTTGGTTCTTGTCTTTTGGTGAAAACCTAAATCTGCTTGTCGGATTGGCGATGGCTGCATCCTCGATGTCCCGACTTCGACGGAAGCATCATTTTGGAGACGTGGTACCGATGGGAGCACCTGGGCTGTTGTTAAGTGGCTGCCCAATCACTATCAATGGTGGGCGTTCTTGGAGTCTGTGGTGCTCGTGGGGTTGCCCCGTGGTGGCGGTAGCAAGAGCACTCTCGACATGCAGGTGGCGTCCGTTTTCCGCCCTCTCAAGACCGGAGCGACACATGCTGCCTCCCGTCAGTTATGTCTTCTCTCCCTGGTGTTGTTGAAGCCGGCGAACAAGCTCGTGGCAAATGTGATCGATGCGACTTGATTGGAATGACCTTGGTGCTATTGCAATGAAGTCGAAGCAGTCCCACCGTAAGCACGATGGATGATTTTCGGTGACGCTGCTTGCCTCGGTGGTCTTCTTCTCCGTTGTGTCGCTCCTAGCCTTCCTGGCGCTCTTTATGTTTAGTTAGCGGTGCTCTTGTTGATGTAAAGGTTTTCACTCGATTTTCCTTCAATAAACTAAGGAGTTCGAGTCTCTACCATTTTCTTCTAATGCAATGAACACAGTTGTTCTCACGTTGTTATTCAGAAGAAAAAAAAAGTAAGCAGGACGTCGCCGAGGGAGCGGGCGGCACGGGACTTCGATGGAGCAGCTCCCTTCGGCCTCGATGATTTCCTGGTCGGCGCGAGTCGGTTACAGTAATCCTCCTCCTCGCTCGCAGCAAAAGAAACCAATATGCAGCAACTCCTTTCAGCCGGTCCACTAATCCAGCTCGGCTCTTTATTGACCCGGCCACGGTACACAATTTGCCTACTATCCTGTACTCCCGGTACATGTTTCAGAGCCGTTACCTCCCGCATACTCCCCCCGTCCACAAATAAGTGGACATCTAGCCTCTAAACTTTGTCCACAAAAGAGTGTACTTCTATCTTTCCAATGCACTTTAATTGCTTCTCTCTCATCGCACAGAAATCAAACCCAATAATATTAATCATATGTTCTCCTTGTTTTCTACAAGCACTTAGCTCATTGGAGGTGAAATAATTAAAGTGGAGAGATGCATCTTTCCAATGCACATTTCACTCCACTTCATAATTTGTCTTGAAAACCCCGCATGTACACTTATTTGTGGACGGAGGGAGTACATCTGGGCGATTTGTACCTCCGTACCAATACAGCTTCTCCCTTTTACATGCATTTTTCTCACATCTTCAAAAGAATGGTATCTCTGACACACGCAGTTCTCCAAGCAGCACGATTGGTCTAGAGAGGCAGGAGCATTTGGACTCGGGAGCCAAAACGCAGTTCCCGGAAAGTTTCGCCTTCAGAAACAAATATAAATATAGAGAAAAAAAAAGGGGTTGGAGAAAAGGAAGAAGTAAACGGCGCGTACCGAAATCCCCCACGCCGCGCCGCCGAATTCGCCGCCGGTTAAAACCGACCGATCGAGCGCCAGCCGGCCGGCCGAGGGACCGAGGATCCGGAGATGGTGAGCGCCTTCTTCCTCTTCTGCGGCTGCGTGGAGCAGGCGAACGTGGCGGTGGTCGAGAAGTGGGGCCGCTTCCTCCGCCTCGCCGAGCCGGGCCTCCACTTCTTCAACCCCTGCGCGGGCGAGTTCGTCGCCGGCACGCTCTCCACCCGGGTCCAGTCCCTCGACGTCCGCGTCGAGACCAAGACCAAGGTTTTCTTTTATCTCTCTCTCTCTCCCTGCCCTGCCTCCTAGGACACGTCACCGACCTAGATTGGTTGATCATCTGCGTCGCGGGCGCAAGATTCGTGATTCAACTGCTGGAACCAGGCGCGATTGCCTCTGCTGGGATGCTAGTATTTAATTGTGGTTGCCTAAACTTCTGTAACGTCTGGAAGGTTATTAGATGAGATATTTTGCAGGGATGAACTGCTTTACATGTAGATGAGATATTTTGTATGGATGAACTGCTTTCCATGGTCTGTGCCCGGTGTCCCCAGTGGCCGAGCCAGGATTTAGCCACGATTTAGAGGGAGAATCAGTGAAGAAACACCCCGTGCCAACCCTGGAAGATTATTAGATGATGTGTCATGTTACTAGTCTCTACTTTAGACACATATAATACATACGTCTCTTTGCGAGTTTGATCCACCACGAGTGTCATTTGTTCAATCATCTTCGGATCGCATGAAACTTTTCAATACCCATCTATTAAGATAGTGGAGGAATTTATGTCATTGTTCCAGCCAGTCTGCCAGTGCTAGATTGTTCTCCGGGAAGTGGTTTCTAGTTAAATTTAAAAATCACTGCTGGGTTACAGTGGGATTGCAGTATGCAAGGATGCTAGCTATGGTCACTCATGTTTCTCCGAATGTATAAAAAATGTGTGCATTCTCTGAGTCTAGCCTATACTTGTATGGGTATTATTGCAGAAAGTAAATGGCTTGTTTTACACGATGCGTGGAGTAGCTTCAGACTATGGGATAATATTAATATTTAGAAATTTTGTGTGATACTGGAAGAATAATTTCTTTAACAACATTGGGTTCTCTCTTCTGCACTTAAATTAAGTCTAGCAAAGTTTCCTTTTATTATTTCCGCTTCTGTTGGGAGCTGCTTGGAAAACTATGCCACAATGACCCAATCATTCTCACATTCCGAGTATTGATCATGTGATGGATCAGCTATAGTACATACAGAATCAAGTGAAATATTTGTGACCGAAGAATCATTTTTCGTACTGTGGTGGCTTGCTTGTTTTGATACTTATTGAAACAAATCTCCTTTTCTCCTGCAGGATAATGTATTTGTTCATCTGATATGCACAATTCAGTACCGGGTTGTTAAGGAGAACGCGGATGATGCATACTACGAGTTGCAGAATCCCCAGCAGCAAATTCAGTCCTACGTCTTTGATGGTAAATATTAGTATGTTGTTGTGTTGTTTATACTGTGTCCTTAAGGCCTAAGCCGGTGTCTTTTCTCTGGAAAATAGTGGTTCGAGCCATAGTTCCAAGAATGGAGCTTGACAATTTGTTTGAGCAAAAGAATGACGTGGCAAAAGCTGTACTTGAGGAGCTTGAAAAGGTAACTCCATTAACCTATTTTTTTTTGTTTCATGTACTGCTTACTACCACGGTGCATCATTACATGTATTTATATCATTCTACCAGATTAGTCACCAATTTGTTTAGTGTTGGATATTGGATTTTAGTCCAGTACTCACATTTTTGGGAATAATTGGATCTATAGTTCAACCCCTAAAAAGACCACTATAGAGAAGTAACATTAGAATATTCAGTTCTATGTAATACCACTGAAATAGTTCAGTTCACCTTGTGTCACTGCTCAGAAAGGCACATTGTATCAAATTATAAACACCATGTTTGTTTCATCCTCAGATGAATTATTTCTATTTCTGACAAAATCAAGATCATGTATGATTTATATAACGCTATCAGTTGCTTAGCGTAAGTTTGATTGCACACAGGCAATGTCTGTTTCTCCCCCTCAAAATACTGTTTGTTCTGCATTATTGGCAGTGTTAGTTTTGTATTATACCATCTCTTGAGAAAGTGATCATATGTTATGTACACATCGTCTTCTTGGATTGGCTGCTGTGTACTGTTATTTTCTGTCTTTTCTGCGGACTTGATGAATCCTATGTCTTCTTGTCCAGGTGATGTCGGATTATGGTTACAGCATTGAGCACATTCTCCTAGTTGATATCATCCCTGATGCTGCTGTCCGCAAAGCAATGAATGACATAAATGCAGGTATAATACCATTTTGAGTATTAGTAGTAGTGTAGACTGTTGTTTTCAGGTTCTACAAGCCTAGAGGATGTTAACTACATGTTGGACTGCGTTGTTGAAGTTAAAACTTGTCACATCATTTACTCAGCTCTTAAACTACTGCGATACTTACATGCTGCCCTTTCTTCTCATGCTTCAACTGTCCGTTTTCTTATAGAATGTTTAGGTGCTACCTTTTGCATGTGAACTCACCTTAACTTGTCGAATCCTGTCACAGCCCAACGGCTCCAGCTGGCAAGTGTCTACAAAGGAGAAGCGGAGAAGATCCATCTGGTGAAGAAAGCTGAAGGTGAATCCGAGGCCAAGTACCTCTCTGGCGTCGGCATCGCGAAACAGCGCCAGGCGATCACGGATGGCCTCAGGGAGAACATCCTCAACTTCTCGCACAGTGTGTCGGGCACCACCGCGAAGGAGGTGATGGACCTCATCATGGTCACCCAGTACTTTGACACTATCAAGGAGCTTGGGGACAACTCGAAGAACACCACGGTGTTCATACCCCATGGCCCAGGCCACGTCAAGGACATTGGCGACCAGATCCGGAACGGCGTGATGGAGGCGTCGTGCAGCAACGTGTAAATTTGACCACTTGTCCTTGCACGGTTGGATAGTTTTTCTCTGAGATTTGATATGTTTATATTAGTTAGTAGTGTTTTTTTTATTAGTATGTGTAATAATGCGGGTGCTGGGACTTGGTTTTGCATCTGAAGTTGTATGCGTTCTTAAGAGACTGTCAAATTTCGATGTATAATCATATGAGCCAAAACATTTTGCGTTAGAATTTATAGTGGGTTTACTATGTCTGAGAATTTACAATGTGTTCAGATTACATAACCAACTCTGATAGAATTCTATTGTATTTTTTTTGGCGGGTAAAATCATATTGTAATTCAGGTCCTATGAATTCAGACCCTTGTGCTAGACTGCTAGCTGAAGCATAGTGAGCATATTTGCACTAGAGTTGTGGTTCTTTTTCTTTTGTTGAAAAAGAAGTGAATCTTCAGGACAAATCCAACTGTGAATAGTGTCAACGAAGAAATATATCACAAGGACAAAGTTTTTCATGCTAAACTTGTCATTAAGTTCGTCTTTCATCTTTTTAAAAAATAGGACATTTTTGCTCTGGGGCCGACCTGAAGCAGTTTTCTTGATTATGAGCTTCTGGAAAACCGTGGAGATGGGCAGGAGCAACAACTTATACTGGCATTTACAATGGTTTTTATGAACCTTTAGACTCCCATTTACACTAAAAAAAAGTATATTTCCGCAAAACTATTGTTACAAAAATAATTGTTGACTCATGTCAACATAGTGTGTCGACATAGAAGCTCCAGTATATAAAAATCCATGTGTTCAAAACGAATGTTCATTTTCAAGGGAAAGTTATTCATATATACTCCCTTCAATCTTTTTTAATTGACTCGAATTTAGTACAAAGTTATACCAAATTCGAGCCAATTAAAAGAGACCGGAGAAAGTATATATTTATTAAAAGTAGTATCCTCTTTATTCTAAAAAGGATGTCTCAACTTTGTCAAAACATACATGTATACACATGTAAATGGTAAGTGTATAGATAGATATAAATTTAGACAATGTTAAGACATCTTTTGTGGACGGAGGGAGTAGAAAAATTTGTTAGTGCAAATTAGAATATGTGTTCATGTAATAAGAAAAGAAGGAGTTAATTGGTCTCGCAGGGTAAGCAAACAGTAAGGAAAAAACATTTTTTGTATAGTTTTTAATCTAAGAAATAATAATTAAAATTGAGAAGAACTAAATAAAAGACAAAGATGAATGCAAAGAAACCTAGAAAAAAACCATATTAACACAAAGAAAAAATAAGAAGAAAATAAAATCAAAAGGAAACCTAGATTGAAGACCAACAACGGAAAAAAGGAAAGGAAAACCACAAAAAATAGAAAAAAAGTAAAAAAATATAATAGAAAATGGAAAATAAAAATGAGGGGTAGCTCACTACATGACAACGCGTAGGAGATATTTTCGTGAAAAAAATACTGCCTATGTTTCATAATTTGAACTAAAACCGCGGCAAAAATTTTAGAACGAAGGGTATGAAATTAGATTGCTTTGTTTCAGTTTTTATCAAAGAAAAACGACACCGTTTGGTCACAAAGACTAAGAAAGTGCTATTCCCTTGATCTAGTACATGTTGTACAATTATTTCGATATTCAGTTTCCCATTTTGCATCAATTAACTTCCAATGATATATTTATATAACATATCTCCTTGTTTGACAGAATTTTATGTAATACTACATCTGTCCATACAAGAATGTATATTAAATTTTGTCTAAATTTCTATGTATCTATATAATATTTATAATTTTGAATAAATTCATGACATGTTTTTATGGACAGATGAAGTAGTACATGTTTTTCTTTATCAGGCATTGGTCTCTTGATGAGTTCAGTGAGCATTTTTATCTGGGTGAAACGGCTGCTTCATGTCTCTGTCAACGAGACATGGGAGACAAGGATTCCCGTCGTGTGACACCCGCCATGGCCTCGCTCTCTCCCTCCTCCATCCATGTCCTCCTCCCCGCGGGAATCTCGTCCCGGTTCATCCTGCGAGCCCCACGCTCCCTTGCTCGCGCCCTCCCCCCTCCCCTCCACCCTCCATCAACATTCCCGACCAGCTAAATCAGGATATAGAGTGTGTGTGGGCGGGAGGAGAGGGAGACGCGCGTGAGAGGGGCGGTGCGGTTGTCGCCGTGGCGGTGGCGGACATCTTTGGTCGGATCGAGTCGGCGGCGGCGGCGGCGAGATGTCGATGTCGGGGGCGGAATTCAGCGGCGTGGGCGAGGACCCCAGGATCTTCCGCAATGTCTGCCGCGACCGTACGTACCCACCGCCTCCACGCCGCTCTTGTTCTACTCTTTGGGGTGGCCACGATCAAGAACGCCTCACTGAATTGTGCATCTCTCTGCTCCTTCCTCCGCAGGGATACTTAAGGATATGCTGAAGCCGGACAAAGACAAGGAGAACAAGACCGCATGGAAGGTACACACGCGTGCGTGCAGCTTGTATTACTCACCGCCTGCATTATCTGCTCAAAATTCACACGCAAATGACATTTTGAACCTAGATTATACTACTCCCTCATTTTGCCGAAATCTGCAATAAGTAATTTGGATAGGAGGGAGTGCCTCCGCTCCGAAATGTAAGCCTTTTTAGAATTCACAGGGTAATCAATCCCTTCCATATGCTTTCACATTTTTGTTTTATATAGAATCAAAGGGGGGTGCCCTTTTTCTAAATGGTAGTACCATTCATAGCCTGTTTTAGCGCTTACACACCACCAACAACAAAAGGGTCCAGTTAAGTAATACATGCAGTTTTCACACCACTGGCAAAATTACCATGCATGCTTTCCATCACTTATCATAAGATAGCGGTTTAGCAGAGTATTTATTCATACAGGATGATTCATTTTTAAAACATGATGTGCGAATCTTACCTGTGGAATGCGGACACTTGTGACTGCGGTTTGAAAACCCCATCATTTTAAGCTCCTCCTCAGCCACGATATTTGTATTACTTATCAGGACCTTCAGGCAAAAAAACAGTAACGGTTTTTAGCTTGACTCCTGTGCAGGTTCTTATCATGGATAAATTTACCGTAAAGATCATTGGTTATGCTTGCAAGATGGCGGAAATTACTGATGCAGGGATTTCGTGTAAGTTGCCCAAACCTGGATATGTGATCGTTTAGAAGTAAGCATATGGTGATACCATGCTATTGTTACTGTTTTTACTACTTCAGGGGCCTTTTCAGAGGTCCCCCAATTCAGCCAATAGTGCTCCCGCGAATCTGGTTGTTTTGTTTGTGCTGAGGTATGGTAGCTCGCTGACCTGAATGTCTTTTCCTGCAGTGGTAGAAGATCTGTTCAAGCGAAGGGAGCCCATGCCTTCAATGGATGCCATCTACTTTCTACAGCCACTGAAAGAAAAGTAAATAACTGATCACGATTGATCTTTCTGGCTTTCCCTTTCCGTAAGCATCACAACATAATTGCAAGTAAATACACTTGGAATTTTGGTCCCGTATGTGATTCTTCTAGTGACTGCTTGATATATCAAGAATTTTATGCATCCCCATCCAAAATCATAGGTCCTAATTTCTTGCTCTCTTTAACTTAAGCTTATGCTGGTTCTTCTTGGTTCTTTCGGGAGCTCTTTTGCTACTTCGCTATATAGATGCAAGTGGTCCATCATTATGGTACCTAACCCTCTACCCTCTTTAGTTCAAAAAATGAACTAACTTGATGATGTCATGGACAAAAATTATATTTCATTTTTTAGACTAAAGAGGGTACCCTAGTGATGGACCACTTGCATCACTAGTTCGTTATTACTTATATAGTCCTCGTTATTACTTATATAGTCCATGACAGATATTACATTCTCTTGAATACTCTCTCATATGTGAGCTTGGTGATCTGCAGTGTCATAATGCTTCTATCCGACATGTCTGGGAGATGTCCGCTGTATAGGAAGTATGTTAAACCAAGATTTCAATTCACAGCTGGAATATCATCTGCAGAAGCTTCATATATAACAAACTTTGACATACATGTTAAAGGTTTCCCTTTCAACTTTTAGGGCATACATCTTCTTCAGTTCACCAATTCCCAAGGACCTGGTGACTTACATTAAGAACGACATGAGTGTGATACCGCGCATTGGTGCACTAAGAGAGGTTACTTTTTGTATACCTTCAGCTCTGATGTTCTTCGGCGGTAAGTTTTCTGATGCCATGATTCTATCAATTGCAGATGAATTTGGAGTTTTTTGCTATCGACATGCAGGTACTCATAATCTCCGTTCTATATTATCTCATTGCTTTCTTGGTTGATTGCTTTCTTTCTTTTGTTATTATTAAGTATATAGTTCGAGTCGATTGTAACATGGGAAGTGGGCATATAAAGGAGCAACTGCAGGTTAAAATAAATTTAATATTTCCTGGAAATTGTTGGCCACTATAGAATGCATTTGCACTATCTAGGAAATTAACTGGTTCATCTTTGAATCGAAAGTTTGCTAGCATCTGGAATACTCATGATTCATTTGGTGGTGAAAGCATTCCAAATGAGGTCTGACTGTATTTGCATGCCATTTTGCCTAAATTTCTAATTTTATGTTTAGGTTTGTCATCCTTTACTTTGATGGTAGGAACCATAGTTTTGATGATGACGGGTGACATATCTGTAGGGGTTTGTAACTGACCATGATATGGCGCTGACTGAACTATATAGTGCAAATGGGCATAATTCAAAAAACTTCAACGACACCATAAGCACTATGGCTATTCGCATAGCTACCACATTTGCATCGTTGAAGGTATGTTAAAAAACTTCATTTGCTATGATCTACTCATGAATACTGTGCTAATTTTTTTTTCGATATGGGAGCATAGCCCCGGCCTCTGCATCAATCGATGCACACAGCCCTTTCATTTATTTAAAAGATATTCAAAGTGCGTACTTATTACAATCATGCCGTATCTAAAGTCGAGACAAGAACCAACCAAACAAAGATGAAAAGTATACAAAAACTATCCATCTTCAATTCTTCTAATATGCCGCCATCCAGTAGCCTGGAAATAACAGTCCCGAGTGACCGTCGCTAGATGGTTGCATCCAGTAGCCATAATATCCCGCTGGTCCTCCGGAAGTAGGTATGCCCATACCTGTATCCAATGCACCGCACGAAGAATAACCTGCAAAAAATTGGTTCCCTTCTGTTTATTAAACACAATATCATTTCTACTAGTCCATATTGACCAACAAATTGCAGAAACACCAATACGAATACGTTCCTTGTCTTTCTTAGGCACTCCATTCAACCAATTACCGAACATATTAGTAATGTTGGATGGAGGAGGTATGTTATAAGAAAAGAAAACCATCCTCCAAATTAGTTTTGCGAACGGGCAGAAAATAAACAGATGGTCAATGTTCTCATTCTCATCACAGAAACAACATTTTTGACAACCTGTCCACTTTCTCTTTAGCAAATTATCCTTAGTTAACAACACCTTATTACTAAGGAACCACATAAATTTTTTAATCTTGAGCGGGATTTTGATCTTCCAAAGGTACTTGCGCAAAAATCTAGTATGTCCATTCATAAGATCCAAGTACATAGATTTAACTGAGAACACACCCGACTCTGTTAAGTTCCAAATAAACTTATCATTTTCATTAGTAAGATGCACAGACATTAAACGCTCACATAGATGCAGCCACTGATTCCACTTGTGTTCATTTAGAGATCTCCTAAAACCAATGTTAATAGGCACTTGCCTCAAAACCGTAGATACCAACACATTTTTTCTTTGGACAATATTATACAGAGACGGATATTGTTGCGCTAATGGCACATCACCCAACCATATATCTTCCCAAAACCGAATCCTCGACCCATCTCCTACCTTGAATTTGCCCCTCTTAAAAAACTCAGTCTTAACCCGCATTAATCCCTTCCAAAATGGTGAATCTGTGGGTTTCTCCTCAACCTGGGCTAAAGTCTTATGCTTGAGAAACTTGTTGTGTAGCAATTGTTGCCACACTCCTTCCTCAGTTAATAATTTGAAAAGCCATTTACTTAGCAAACATTTATTTTTCAGTACAATAACATATATGTCCTTATGATACACTCTTAAGTTATTGTGTCATTTCATAAATGACAACTTGCTCCAAAATCACTAGGAAACTACTTGATTTCAGCATATCATCAATAGATTTTCCTACCTATATATTTTAATTCAGCACCTGTAGTGAATGTTGCTGATGGTATATGGACATGGTCACCAGTGAGATGCTACAACTTTTGATATCTGCTCAATATTTGAAAAATCTCGGTGACACTTAACATTTTTGCTTTCCAACTTTTGCACTCCCATTCCCTGGGCCATAACATGAACACCCCTTCCTTCAACCCACCCAAAATTGATAAGGTGTTTAATTTCAGCAAGATCCGAGGAATATGACATGGTTATTGATGCACGCCTCGAAACAATTTCCTGAAGTGAAATACATAGTCTTGATTTTTGGCAGTCTCTTGAAGCATCTTCCTGTCACTAGCTATACCTTCACCTCGTGGATGTTTAACAACTGACCATTTATTATATAGACTACCACACTATTTTCTGGTAACCTAGTAACCTACAGTTATGAACATCTCCTATGCTAGTTAGGAATACAGTCTTTTCATGGTTTATCCTTGTTTTGTCGTGTGTGATCAATTGAGTATAACATTGTTATTCCAAACAAGAAGCTAATTTTAGCGCTTACAGGAATTTCCATGTGTGCGGTATCGTGCACCCAAAAGTGCAGACCCATCAACAGCACCAAAATTTGACATGGTTCCAAAATGGCTAGCTAACGCTGTTTATGAAATTGTTTCCAAATATAAGTCAACAATTCCTGAATTTCCCCAGAAGGAGACATGTGAACTGCTCATTCTGGACAGGCCTATAGATCAGGTGCTAAAGCATACCTTACATTCTTAATTAGAACTGTTCAATAGTTTGTTTATTTTATAAGTATGGCAAAGAACTGTTTCATACAACTTACGACAATTTCTTATGATTGCAAAGATAGCACCTGTTATTCATGAATGGATCTATGATGCAATGTGCCATGATCTACTCGAGATGGATGGCAACAAATACATATATGAGGTGCCTGTGATATAAAGCAATTTACAATACACATTTTATCTTAGCTTGCATTCTGATTTACTTTTCTGTTCGAAGGTGTCAAAAGCGGGATCAGATCCTGAAAAGAAGGAGGCTTTGTTGGAGGATCAAGATCCTCTCTGGATAGAGCTTCGCCATACTCACATTGCTGATGTGAGTAATGTCGGTATTTGAGATTGTTCAGCTATACTTTAGTCTATGCCTTATAACACTAACTTGAATGACAGGCCAGTGAGAGGTTGTATGAGAAGATGAATACCTTTGTCTCAAAGAATAAAGCAGCACAACTTTCAAGGTGCTTGTTATTTCTTGTTCTGAAAGTAATACAAATGTAAATGTTTCAACACAGAGTGGAGTGCAGTATGGTATGCTGCTAGCAGATGCTTGTGCATTGGTGTTATTTACCATTCTAGCTGATATACAACCTACCTTTTTGTATTCGTTGTGTTTGTTATTTATCTCCAACATAGTTAGCTGTAGGTCTGACATGTTTTGATCTATATCTTACTGTGATATATTGCTCTTTTCTGAACAACTGGTTATATTTTGAATCTGGACTACTAGTAAAGAAATATTTTTTTTCGAGAAAGTGCAAAAGCTTTGCGTCTTGGTGCGTTGATAGAAGAATAAGAGGTTATTTACAAGCCCATGCGTCCTAAACTACAAGTTGCTGAACCCAATACAACACCTACGCCATTACACTAAGATGGGCCCCAGCTACCAAGTCTTGGCATCCTCCTTGATGACTGGTTACTCGCCGTCAAAGATCGCTGTGTTGTAGGTTCTTCCAAACCAATCAAGCCGTCAGCATAGTACAGAAATCCTTTCTGATAAAACTAACCTAGTTTATATTTTAGTATAGAGGTATATCAACTAGTAGATTATTTTCTGGTGAAAGTATGGGCACAGAAATAAAGAATGCATGGTTATCTTTACATTCTGTTTACAATACAAGCTTATGATATTTCCATTTCAATTAGAGATGGTGGTGAAGTCTCAACCACAGATCTCCAGAAGATTGTTCAAGCTTTGCCACAATACAGTGAGCAAGTTGAGAAATTGACCCTCCATATAGAGGTAAATTATTGTTTTCATGATATTTTCTTACATCATATTCTCCTTATTTTGTTTAGCATTGCAGAAGATAAATTACTATTTCCTTGATTTATGAGAATTTTGAAAAAAAATGTGAAAACAAGATGCTATATTATTGATATTCTGGTGAATTCAAGTTAAATGGGGCACACTGGTATTTTTCTTACATCTATTTCCGTAGTGGATTCAATCCATGGGCAGTTATCTAATGCATACATTAACTATGCAGTCTCTGCCGGTACCTATATTTAATATGTATGACTACAGTGCATATAAAGCAACATGATTACTCATAGCACAATTTTCAAAGTTTACTGAACTAAGTTTAGCATCCAGGTTAAAGCAAGCAGAAGTTTTTTAAAAGCATTGATGACCTTTATATGTGCCATATTTAGTTCACGGCATATGCCTTAATAAACCTATTATGGTAAGCTTCATGTCTAATTTCAAAGTGATAGAAATCCTGATACTTTTGTTTGATCTCTTCTGCTTGTGCTCAGATTGCTGGAAAAATTAATAAGTTCATCAGGGAGTACGGGCTCCGTGACATTGGGCAGGTGGAGCAGGATCTAGTTTTTGGAGATGCAGGAGCCAAGGAGGTGATCAATCTCCTCAGGTCAAAGCAGGTCTGTATAGAAAGAGAAAATTTTAAAAAGGCTCACTGCTAAGTCTTTATCGGCATAGTGTTATGCTTAACTTGACATGTTTGTTCTGTTGCTCAGAATATGAGTCAAGAAAACAAATTGAGATTGCTGATTATATATGCAATTGTATGTCCTGACAAGTTTGAAGGTGACAAAGGGGACAAGTTGATGCAGGTACTTCATATCAAGTTTTGCATTGCTTGAGTTATGGCTTATGAACTGTGTAATGCTTGCAGCAATTATGCATAGGTTAGGAACTAAACCTCTTTTTTCGCTAGTTAGGACCGTGGAAGCAGACTACTATGGGACTAAGTAACTAACCTCATTGCTTCATATGTTGTTTGATCATATGAGACTGCATATGCCTTTATAGAATTTATTCTGCTTAAATCTGATAAAACAGACGAGCAGTTGTTGCATGCGCTTATGAGAAATAATTAAACCACATCGCACACTTTTTTTTCCTTTTTTAAAGCTGGGCTAGGTGGTGTAAGAGTAGATGGATAAATGGAGACCTAAATATTCCGATCACATGGTTAGCAGGATCATGATGATGTGTTACGCTTCTCCTCTTTTAGAGGCATATATGCCTATGGCCATGGATCTCTTTGGATCCACTGATTGATGGGGTTTGTAAGATTGAGATTTGTGCAAACAAACAGCTTAGTGGGCCTATATTTAAATTTTATTTACTTCTGGAAGAAAATCAAGATAGTGAGAAGTCGCTTACAAGCTGACTCCACCTAGCCCAGCTTATAAACCATCTCATATTGCTACCTACCACAGAAAGCAATTACCCAGCTTGAGATCTGTATATGTCATCTATGCTTAATGGTTATACTGTCCTTAGGGTAACTCAAAAGTACATCACAAAAAAATTGGATTAACAATTTTGATTATTCATGTCTATCTGATATGGTGAGCCAATTTATTGACTCTGCAGCTAGCAAAACTGCCATCCGATGATATGAAGGTAATAAAAAGCTTACAATACTTGGTTGGTTCAGATGCAAAAAAGACAGGACGGGCTGGCGGTTTCTCTCTCAAATTTGACGCACAAAAGGTTAAGTCATTTGAACTAAAACCTGTACTTTATTGCCTTGAACTAACATGTTTGTAATTTTCACACCAGAAGAAAAATACTGGCGTTAGGACAGAACGACAGGATGGTGAGGAAGGCTGGGCATTATCACGTTTTTTCCCACTTATAGAGGCACGTGATAGTAATATTTCATCATTTCTACTAAGTTCCCTATTATTCATGAAATATCTGCTTATCTGCTTTGTTCCCTGTGTCACACAATCAATACCTATCTCATGCAATACTGCAATTAACATTTGCTGGAACCAAAATAAACACGTTCCAAAATTTACGTGGCACTTAAGAATGCGGCATTCATTCTCTTGATCAAATATTCAAATATGTTTCAGAACAAACTGAACTAGACAAATGCAGTACAAGTGTTTTTAGATAGAATTAACTTTTATCCGTTGGTGATTAAAAATAGTAGTCATACCTAAAGTAATGACTGAAGTTCCATGGGTTTTCAACAGGAGCTGATCGAGAAGCTGAGCAAAGGTGAATTACCGCTAAACGAATACCCATCTTTAAGTGAACCTACTGCTCAAGGGACCGCACAAAGTGGGTCGGCGGCAAAACCAGCACAAAATCCACAACCCATGTCTAGGAGATCACGGCGCACACCACAATATGCTAAGTCTCGTAACTCTGACGATGGTCAATCAAGGTATTCACTGAAGATAGTTTTTCATCTTAACCCCTCCTCGCCATACAAATTTTCCAAGAATAAATTGCTCTGATCGGCTTCACACTTTCTTGCTGCTTTCCTGTAACCATATATTTGATTGGCAGTGACTCTGCGGTCTTGAGACACGCATCAGGTGACTTCAAGAGGCTAGGCAACCGAATTTTTGTCTTCATGGTTGGCGGAGCAACTCGGTCAGAAGTATGTTGTTTACTACGATTGTTAGCTCTCATCCGTACTATGCAACTACTATATGTTCTTACCGATTTGGTATTTCAATGGATCAGCTACGGACAGCGCACACGCTAACTATGAAGTTGAAGAGAGAAATCGTCTTGGGGTCTTCTAGCATTGATGATCCTCCACAGTTTATCTCGGTAAACCTTTCTTTTGTGTACTTTCAGAATATCTCAAAGTTCCCCAACCTTTTCATCAGATAGCGCTGCTGAATACAAGAGAGATATACCATAATCATATCTTGAGAATGTTAATTGACAGATTGTACTCTCTTGTTGAATCCACAAATGCAGAAGCTGAAGTCGCTTGGACCATCTTAGGAATGATGGTGCCGTATCTCTCGCAAAAGCTGATTGATTATGGAGTGCACATAATAGAAGCTTAATTACACATTTTTCTGTTTTTTGTTCATCACCCTATCAACGATGTGAGCCACACTGTATGTTGTAAAATGAGATTGTCTAGGTAAAATGCAATTTTGTTTCTCCTAATAGGAGAAAAGTCTTCTATTCCTACGTCGCTAGGCGAACGCCCTTGCACACTGACACAAGCAGGCATGAAGGAGGCCATCTTGGTTTTCTCAGGCCCATTAGCTAGAAAGTCTTTAATAGGTAGAAGTAATGTTAGCGTTGTTTTCAACAGTTAATGTTTACAAGCTCTAATTGAGACACTACTTAAAAGTAAAATAGAGAAAAATGCATCTATCGTTGGATTGAATCAGTCTGAAGCATCGGACGAGGATTAGAAAAAGGAGCGGCTATAATTAGATGGTTTGAATTTGCACCAATCATGTGAGAATATACAATGTGTATATGTATATATTTTATCCCAATGCAGTGATGCTGGTCAACTGCATAACGGATATACCTGGGATCATTCCATATCCGTTCCGTTCTCTTATCTAATCCTACTTGGACGCCGTTAGTCAACGGCTTAAGGGATATACCCAAGCACATTTGAAGTATCCATTCTTTGTTCTCGCTGGAATAATTGTAAATATTAATATTGACAGTGCATATTTTGCCACTTATTTTTCTCGTGGAAACGTCCCGAGCTCGTCGTCTCGACTGCGACGGGAACGAGACATACACCGGGTACTTTCTCCTGCATTGCCGTGTGCCGACCACAAAGGTATCCGGTTGGATTGACGCCACACGACAGGGAGGACAGACGATCAAACAAGGATTTTGTGTTTGTTATTATCGAGCACGGCTTGCCTGGGCACGCTTTTTTTAGTTGATAGACAGGCAATTTGGTATGGACCTACCGAACTGGACAAATTAGTCATCAAACTTATGTTAAAGGAAGATTGTTTAAGTTTCCTTAATGTGCGTCACACACAGCATATTCTCGTGGATCCCAGCAACGCGTTATGAACTCCACGAAGGTGTAGAGACGGCACCAGTTATTACCGAGAAGGAAGACCATTTTTTAGTTGGAGGTGGCGTCGGTAGTGAGATATCTGTGGTCATTTCGTCAATCTTAAGATATTTTTTTAGAATTCGAGATGTTCATAAAGATATGCCGTGTTAGTGTTAGCGTTTATAGAGAGGTACTCCATATACAAAGATAGGCATAGTATCTATGAACGCTGCGTTTTGCAAAAAAAAAAAAAAAACTGCTGGTTCCACCTGTTATGTTAGCTATAGTGCTAGTATCTTAGGTAGTATCATGCACCCTAGGCTCACAAGAATGCTGATGTAGCATCTAATTAAGGAGGAGAGATGACATTAGAGTAACACAGGTGTATCATAGCACATATTATGAGAAAAAATAAAAGCAAATAGATCTTATACACATATTTGCATTAGGATTCTACAAACAATAAATTTATGAGATTATGATACTCAAGGAAAAAAAATAGCACGCTAAACAAAACAGCGTGGCCTTCCAAAATATGCTATGAAGATTATAACGTGCTAATAGCATGCTATTTTACAAAATAGCGTTTCACAAAAAGTTAAAAAATAACAAATGTAGTATGTATATTAAGAATTTCAAGAGCTCAAAAATTATCCACATCACAACGATCAATAAATCAAATTGACAAAGTCATGATCGCACTGAAGGACAAAGATTTATCAGTCCAACAAGTAGACAAGTAGATAACTAATTAACTTGCCAACATGCAAACAATTAAAGAGCCAACTACATAGCAGAAGTAGTAATTAATCAAAATGAGATTAACTAGATGGATAATGCATGCGGTCATCATCTGATTCAGAAGAAAAATTGCATATTGCAGCTCATCACAATGAAAAACTAGATGCAACTTCTTCTTCTTAGGAAGATTGCATCAGCAGCTTTTACTCGTTGTGATGTTGATTCTTCTTGTTCTTAAGCATGTACATGTTGTGTGAGGAGGAGTGAGAATTGTCAATGTGCTTCTATGATTTCCAACAGGTTGAATGGCTACGGTTATAGTGAGGCTTTCGGAAGCTCATGGGCCAAAATATCCAAAATAGCTAGTCGAATGCTCGATTTCCCTATAAAAATAGCACCTCTACAATGCTATAAATATAGCGCCGCTATAACGCTACGAAAAATAGCGCGCATAGCGCCACTAATAGCGTGATTAGCGCCATAGCGAGCCAAATGTGCATAGCGTAGCGTTCACTCTCCAAATACGCTATAGCGCCGCTATAACGCCGAAATAGCGCGCTATTTTTTCGTTGATGATACTACTTTATAATAATATCTTATAAAAATAGTATCATAGACAAGTATTAAATACATGATATTACTATATGATACTATGTATTATGGTCAGCCTACTCACCGACCTCGGCCGGGCGGCTCTAGGCCGATCGTTGATAACATGAGATTGACTAGCCGGAGTCCATGATCTCGCCAGTGCAAATTCGGTTATCTCGGTGTGACGTGATCTGGTTCATCTATTTGAATCTGAGCGGCCTAACCTTTTTCCAGAAAAAGAAAAAAATTGAAATTGTTGGGCCTCACACGAGAAAAACCCTAGCAACACGGGATCCGCGTCCCGTCAGCGCTAGGCCACTCCCGCTCGAACGTTCTGCCGGCATATTGTTCGTTTTCGAAATCATGGTAATAAGTATCTTTTGTCTGCAAAAGATCTTCTCGCAAACCAAGAAACATATTCCATTCCAAATCATTTATAAACCATTTAAATGGGCTCGTCAATGAAACCTTTCCTAGTCGACTGTCCTCAGGCTCAAAAAATAAACTGTAAGTTCGCGTGAAAGACGCGATTCTACGACAGGAAGAGATCACAAGTACTATTGTCAATGTCGCCACCGGTTGACGAGCAGTAGAAGTGGAGTATAAGGATAGGAACGGATCCGAGAAATTAGACACCGTGAAAACCGTGGACTTTGGGGCTCATCTGAATGGAAATATCAATACTTAATTTATAGCATCGTTTTGATGGCTGGAGCTCCATGATGAAGAAGCAAGTTCAAGGAACACTGCGATCCCGAAAGTCCACCATCATGTCCTTGTCCGCCGCAAACCCGATCAGCAATGGTTGGAAGGAGTGGAACAGCTGGAACCTGAGCCGTCAGTTCAGAGAGGACATAGCTAGTATTTATACCCGCGGCAGCCGCGCCATTTGAGCACAGACAGCAGATTCCCCAACAGGCAGGTCTCCGTCCTCAGTGCGGCAAGCATGGCGCGGTCGGAGCAGCAAGGGCTGCAGGTGCTCAGCGCGCTTGACGCGGCCAAGACACAGTGGTACCATTTCACGGCCATCGTCGTCGCCGGCATGGGCTTCTTCACCGACGCCTACGACCTCTTCTGCATCTCCCTCGTCACCAAGCTGCTCGGCCGGATATACTACACCGACTCGACCCTGCCGAACCCCGGCACCCTGCCTCCCGGCGTGGCGGCGGCGGTCAACGGCGTGGCCTTCTGTGGCACGCTCTCCGGCCAGCTCTTCTTCGGGTGGCTCGGCGACAAGCTCGGCCGCAAGAGCGTCTACGGGATGACGCTGATACTCATGGTCATCTGCTCCCTCGGGTCCGGCCTCTCCTTGGCCCACACCCCCAAGAGCGTCATGGCCACGCTCTGCTTCTTCCGCTTCTGGCTCGGCTTCGGCATCGGCGGCGACTATCCGCTGTCCGCCACCATCATGTCCGAGTACGCCAACAAGAAGACCCGCGGCGCCTTCATCGCCGCCGTGTTCGCCATGCAGGGCTTCGGCATCCTCGCCGGCGGTATCGTGACGCTCATAATCTCCGCTGCCTTCCGGGCCGCATACCCGAAACCGGCCTACCAGGACAACGCCGCCGGGTCCATCGGGTCGGAGGCCGACTTCGTCTGGCGCATCATCCTCATGCTCGGCGCCGTGCCGGCCCTGCTCACCTACTACTGGCGCATGAAGATGCCGGAGACGGCGCGCTACACCGCCCTCGTCGCCAAGGACGCCAAGCTAGCGGCGGCCGATATGTCCAAGGTGCTGAACGTGCAGCTCGAGGATGAATCCAAGAAGATGGAGGAGATGGTCAGCCGTGGCAACAACGAGTTCGGCCTCTTCTCCCCGCAGTTCGCGCGACGCCACGGCCTCCACCTCGTCGGCACGGCCACCACGTGGTTCCTCCTCGACATCGCCTTCTACAGCCAGAACCTGTTCCAGAAGGACATCTTCACCGCCATCAACTGGATCCCCAAAGCGAAAACCATGAGCGCGCTCGACGAGGTGTTCCGCATCTCCCGCGCGCAGACGCTCCTCGCGCTCTGCGGCACCGTGCCTGGCTACTGGTTCACCGTCTTCCTCATCGACGTCGTTGGCCGCTTCGCCATCCAGCTCATGGGCTTCTTCATGATGACCGCCTTCATGCTCGGCCTCGCCATCCCCTACCACCACTGGACGACGCCCGGCAACCAGGTCGGCTTCGTGATCATGTACGGCTTCACCTTCTTCTTCGCCAACTTCGGACCCAACGCAACCACATTCGTCGTGCCGGCGGAGATCTTCCCGGCGAGGCTTCGGTCGACGTGCCACGGGATATCAGCCGCTGCCGGTAAGGCCGGAGCCATGATCGGGGCCTTCGGGTTCCTGTACGCCGCGCAGGACAAACACAAGCCTGACGCCGGGTACAAGCCCGGGATCGGCATCCGGAACTCTCTCTTCGTCCTCGCCGGGATCAACCTACTCGGGTTCGCCTTCACATTCCTCGTGCCCGAGGCCAACGGAAAGTCGCTCGAGGAGATGTCCGGCGAGGCCGAGGACAACGAGGACGAGGCACGCGAGCCCAAAGTGCAGCCGTCGATGGCGTAGACCGGCCGTATGTGAGAACTGAGAAGTCCATAGTCTTTTGGAATTTGGATATGCTATTACTTCTTTGTGCATGTAAGTCAAGCTTCTGCTCAGTTTCGTCCAATGTACAATTTGATTTTTTTTGTTGGATTCTGTAATATGAACACTAAATGTTGTGTTGGTTTTTTTTTGGGGGAGAGAAAAATGTTTGTTTTGCTAATTATTGGGTTGGGCTGATTTTTAACATTTTGCGTGACGATGGCCTGAATACGTGTGGGAGTTCGTTCGTGCCAATTTGTACTTGAAATTGAGCAGATGTGACCGGGAGTAGGAGATTGGTGACGCCCGTGTAGCTGTCAATGGCGTAGGCCGTCAGGACATGTAATTTGTATATGTCATGATCATGATTTATTTTGTACTAGTTAGATGCCCATACGTTACTACGAAAATTACTTGTATAAAAAAAAAACAGCCACGGGATATTCTACAAACATTATGGAAGTAGCTTACACATGAAAAGTCATGCAGTCCGTCAATATGATTCAGCACGAACTATTAATGTGCCACTCTGGTAATGAACGATAATCCTATACCTACGTACGGTTTGGTTTAGACTACTTATAATGGGAGTAACTTCACTAGTAACTAAGTGTCTAACTCAGCAAATTTGCTTACAGTGAGTTAATGAGGAGAATGGAGTAACATAGCTAGTTACTATAACATCACACTTCCCAAGATACAATGAGTCTATAAGCTAATTAATGAAGACATCTTTGATACTACTTTGATGTTACTAACCACTATGAAGGTAGTAACATAGAGTAGTAACATGTGCATGTTACTACTCTATGTTACTTCCCAGTATGACTAGTCTTACGGAAACTTGTACGGGCTGACGTGCCGTGAATTTGTTGGCTTAGTTTTGATTCTCCCCTTGAAACACGGGCCACGTTCTGGTTTTGTGCTCGCCTTTCTGCTGTCCGTAAGAAATTTCCGTAACCAAATTTTGTAGGTGTAGCATTACTCGGTAATGAAAGGTACATCTCACTGTATTTCATTTGTTAACTGCAAGTTTCTCATGATTCAATCCTATATTGTTTTTATCTCCTACCTCAGATGACGATGTAAATGAATCACAGTCTTTTGTTTATTCATATTTTCTTCAAGGTTAATGCCTTACTTTTCATTTTGATTCAGTTGCAGGGGAGGACACCATAGTATAAGCATCTCCGTCCTTCCTAAAATGATTTTTTTCTTACAATTGCCATCATAAATTTGGCAATTTGTTATCCGTTCTAGTTACTACTACTTGCTTAGTGGATACTCTTTTTATTTTCTATTTTGATTTAGTTGCAGGGAGAATAGTATCAAAGAAGAGGTGTCTCTTCAATTTCTCTCTCGAGCAGTCACTACAGATTGTGATGTCTAAGTATTTGGACGCCACATATATTTGGATCCATCTTAGAGTATAGGTGACGATCGATTTTGTCTTCACAGAGAAGTGTGAGTGCAACAATTTATGGCATAATTTCTTCTACGTACTAGTCGCCCATCCATATATATATTCAGTAAAGGACGTAAGTATAAATATTAACAAATCCATTTTTGTGTTCACATTTATCATTGGCGTCCAAACGTAGCAAATACAAATGATATTTATCAAAGTGTGGCTTAGCTAGGTATTACATATTTTATTTCATCTCTAAACATGTATATTAAAAGTTTGCTTACACTAATTTTGGCTATGTTTTGTATTTTATATTGTCCTTCTGAACATGCATATTAGTTGCTTATTATAACTCTTTCGGATACCTTATAACCGTCAATCATATGATAAGTGTTATTTCTTGAACAAATACATTTTTAAACATAACTAGTTGAATGCCCGTGCGTTGCCACGGCCCTCGAGTTTTTCATCACCATGTGCAATTTTTTTTGAATAAACCGTCTTAATGAACATTATAATTTTTTTTTTAAACATGCATCATTCGGCTAGACAAGGTTCCTGCAAACTTAAAAACGACAAAAAAAAACAAGTATGAATAGAAAATGCATTAACAACATTCTCTCTCCTAGGTGGTCCTTCAAGGAAGTACTATGCCTCCTAGTCACATTTTTTATCATCTCTAGAAACGTGGGTTTCACTATCCATCTCTAGAGAAGTCTATGAACAAATATTTGTCAAAAAGAGGAGACGTATAGATATCTGACAAAAACAAAGTATAACAACAATAATGTGTTCTTCAAACCAACAAAAAGACTAACATCATAGTGCATAATTTAATTTTTTAGTCAGTCATTAAGCATAATTAACAATAAACAGATTAACAAATTGCTCCTAGAAATCTCTCATAATTAAAAGTTTCTCTTTTTCCTAAATGCTTCACCCGTGGAGAATCAGATTCTATTAGCCAGACTACCAGATGACAATAGAACAAGTTGTTCTCATACAAGAATATAGATCGTTCACATATACCCACACTGGTACACAAAATATATTGAGATGATGCATTGCAAACTGTCGGACTATAGATTCAGTAAAGCTACTCTTAACATGATAATTCATATATTTGCCAGTGCAAGCCTCCTAATGGTTTCCTCGCTTTTTATGCAAAGAAACCATGATATATACAAGAAGTCTATTGATCCCTTCACACCGAATCACTAAGAATATTGTTGAAGAAAACCATCAAATTGCTATTCCGGAACGATATATGGCCCATAAACTATACATTTGCTTCATTGTGCAGTGTCGGCAATCCAAAATTCAAGTGCACCATCGTGCGCATACACATAATCTCCATCCGTAGAACACCATCCATATCATATATCCCCCAGTTAGTTCATATGACATAGTATATTCATAAGTCCATTCTTGCTTGGGGAAAAGGCTTCGATGATGTTGTTGTCGTAATGCAACTCATAGTTAACACAAGGACATCCTCAATTACTCTTGTCGTGTTACTCTCTTCTAAAGCCTCTCATAACAGCACGAGTTAGACCAATTTATCTTTTCTGCAATGTTTTTACATCAGACAAATAGACTTGGGCATGTGCCTCCAAATTTGGCTCAGCATTCCATATTGATTATCAGGTCCCACGATTATTTTGAATGATTTTTGCTGCTAAATATTTCACAGTTCAGTCAACCAATAAATGTCATTTCCTGCAAATATTATGGATTTAATAGTTTTCACTTCTCTTTATATGAGGAAAATGTGAAAATAGGATGAAATTACTTCATGCAATTATGTCTTTATATATACCAAACGCAACCATGTAAACCAACTCAATACAAGATAAACTGATCCCACATCTGAATGAAAATCTGCCACCATGCTGATATATATAAAATGTAAATGTTTCGCATTATATCAACCTAGATGTTCACCACTAAAAGGCTATCTGGGCTGATATAAAATCACAGGAATTTGCATGGTTTGAGACACAGGTGAAAGCTAAAATCACTAAATTTGTGACCCTTTAGTTAGGAGAGGCAATCCCAAGGTAAACATGTGATATAATTGTGGCCCATTCGGCAAAAAGTAGATTGGTTCCATGTGTTAGAAAAACAAAGACCAATTGCCTTGTGCAGAATAAGTCAATTCAACAACAAAAAAATACTGGAGTAACTTGTTCCTTCATCGCCACATGTTCAAAATGTTTGGGCATCTACTTGCACCAAGACGTCATTCACTCTGTTTGTAAAACAAACAGTTCCAACTGGACCTTGTTATTTGAGAAAATGATTCTGATAAAACAAACATTCTTTAGTAATTAATCCACTCGATCAATCAAATTTTCCTGCATGTATTCCACATTTTGTAATTCACCGTGACTAACTTCTACAGTTAAACAAATTCAACAAGCCAAATATACACTTTCACTTAAGAAGAGGGATACAAAGCGCATAGTAAGTGTTAGTCGGGAAAGGGGAGCAGCGATTTGGCTCTCGGGCGCACGTGCTCCCGCGTGGTGATTGGTCCACTAGCGCATAGGGTGGTGTGCCACTTGATTTTGGTGAAGGAATACATATGGGTAGAAAATTGGTTACACGTACGTGAATCGTATGAGATTTAATGGACCAGGGGTCGAGAGATGAACGTGGCGTGGGCAGGCCATTCCTGTACGGTCGGTACATAATGACTCGTGAAATTGCATCCTGGTAATTAACAACAGCAAAAAAAAGGGGAGTGAATGGTACAGATTTGTATCCAACGAGAATTCCCTTTTTGCAGCCTCGTGGTTTGTGGACTCTTACGACGAAAAAACATGAGCAGCCTCTCTCCCGTATAAAGCAATGAAATTTCTTCTCGGCTAGGGGATAATTAAAATCATCCTTAGAGCATCTTTACTTGTGATTCCCAAATAAGCGTCAGCAGCAGTGCCTATATAACATTGTTCATACATTAAAATTTAAGTTTTCTTTGAAAACTTCATAAATTTAAGAATAAATAGGGCCGGCCGTTTCACATTGGGGAGTCCCATAATATCAGCCGCCAAAAATTTAAGTTTTCTTTGAAGACTTCATAAATTTAAATAGACACAGAAGTTCATTAATTTTTTTTGCAAAAGATTGTGCAATTTAAATTAAAACATTAAAAATCTTAAACAAATAGAAGGCCCGGTAGGTCGTGCTCTCCACGCCATCGTCGTAGTTGGAGGAGGCTAATGCATCGTCGAGTCTGTCGTAGTTCTACTCATTTGGAGCCGGACCTGGCACAGCCGCCGACATTTCGTCCAAGAAGACGACTACATTTCCACTATCCGTCTCCGACCACCACTCCATAAAATGTCGCCGGCTTCCGGTACCGTGTCGTACAAGTGGTTCATCAGTGTCGTCTAGCCCGACGCGTCTTTTGGGTCATCTGGCACGTGGTGCGTCGCTTAGATCTCGAGCTCGATGTCCCACCACTTCTTCTCCCTTGATGGTGGCAGCACCGGGATGACGACCTTCTCCTTTTTCATGGACACCTCCTTCTTCGGGAGCCGAAGGTACATGCACTCGTGTGGCGGCGAATGCTCCTCTTTCTTCGAGCGAAGGACACTGCCGTCAGGGCAGAAGAAAGCCCGTGCGGTGCCTCAAGGATGACCATTCCACTAGAGGTTTGTGGTGGTGGGTACGGCAAGGAACGATGGCACGACACCGATATGTACGAGCTTGAACCTGATCGGGACTACGCGGGAAAGGACGCTCTCTGGAAAATGTGGTCGTGTCGGGGGTGGTGACCATGCATGGCGAACGCTTGGTTGACATCTTGCTCGTGCCAACACGCTCGCCGGACGATGCGGTTGAAACGCTCGGAGTCTGCGATGGCGAAGCAGGCTCTTTTCACTTCTCCCTTGCCCTGGAACACGCCCAACCACTCTTGGATGTTCGGCCCCCATGCTGGGTCGTTCAGCTGCTACTGGGGCAGCTACGCTCGCTCCATGATCAGGGCGCGGAGCTATGCCCCCTCCAGCAACGGTGAAACCACATACCCACCGTTATACATGTGACAACCGTGTGGCAGCCGATAATACCGCATCACAAGAAGGCCACTTTTTGATGCACCGCCGCCTCCTCAAAGATTGAGGTTTACAGGCGGTGCTGGGCGGTGCTCGTCGTCCCAGCCCGCCGGCACCGTTGCCCCCGACTTCGTGGTTGTGTGCCATCGCCGAGAATAAGGTGGGTGGCGGTGATGGTTTTTGGAGGAACGACAAGAATGAATGGAGAAGGGCACACAAAGAAGGGTGGGGTTATAATTGAGGATGGTGTGCGCATTGAAGACGGCGACAGCTCTGTCGTTGCCGTGTGGAGCAAACTGGCGTTCTCCCGCCATATTGCCGCCTCGGGAAACCAACACGTTCATTGAAGACGAGAATCGGCCTCCTCTACGCGGTCATTTAAAATGTAACGCGGAGTTTGTGTCGCTGCCAGGACAACACTACTATCAAAAACCTACGTGGCACAAGGCGTAGGCGCGCCCGTTCACACCCTATCTGTAGGATGGGCAAGGGTTACCGACGGTTTTATTGGACTCAAAAACCCACCGGCGAATCATGGAACGCCTCGTGTGAGCCGAAAAACACGCGTCGACCCTAATTTAGCTATGAGGGTTGCTATTGGGCAACCGTTGGAGATGCTCTTAAATTACACTTTTTTGTGTTTGATTTTGGAGATCAAATCTTCAAACCCTGCCCTCGATTTTGTATTGCAGGTTCTGATCTATGAGGACTTGCGAGGTAGACTCAAGCATATCCTGGTGAAGAAACTGTGGGACAAGTGGCCGGTGCGAACAAAGAAGCCAAGAAGCAGTGATCGACAACCAACCCCGCAAAAAAAGCATCAACCAATGGGCGCCCTAGTGAAGAGCAGCTCGCCGCGGAAGAAGGTCCAGCTGGTTCGCATAAATCGACGGCCGCTTGCCATCAGAGGAACACTTGCTCAAGGTACTGGTTTCATGTATTGAGTCGATGTTTACCAAGAGTTAGAGCATCTCCACCGGTAGTCTTCAAATAGGCGCCGGCAGGAGTGCTGGTACTGCCGTATGGGAGGCGCCGACACAAAATCCTCTATTTAGAAACGCTGCTCCCATATCGGTGCCTGCAAACTGGTGGCCCCGATAGATTTAAAAAATCAAATTAAAATGTTGAAAACGATATTCATACAAAGTTCGAACGAAATTTATACAAATTTAACGTGAATTTAAACTAAAAAACTAAAAAAACATTTAGCGGCGCTGGGAGTTGAAGGCGCTGAAGTCCAGATCGTCGCCGCTGGATGACATGAAGGACCAGCTGTCGACGTCGTCGGCCTCCTCCTCGTCAGCCTTCTCCTTCTTTGGCGCTGGCAGCTCGGATGATCTGGCGAGGTCGACGTAGTTGGCGCCATGGTCCTTGGCGGATCACACCGCCGCCTGCCGCGGGTCGATCGTGATGTGACGGTAGTCTTCGTCGACGGAGCGGCCGACAATGTACTGTAGGGCGGGGAACTCCTCCTCGTCGCCGTCGCCACGAAGGGCCGCCTGCGCCTCGGCCTCCTTCTCCCTCCATTGCTTCTTCGCCAGCGGAAGTGGTGGCGAGGCGTCCTCCTCCTTGACGCGGGAGCGGCGGCCCGACCCCGTCGTCCGACGAGCCGGAGCAGAGGACGCGCGCCTCGCCTCATCACGGATAACGACGCCTCCGGAAGGAGGCGCGGGCGCGGCAGAGCGCGTGCGCGCGACGACAGACGACGATCCGATGCGCGAGCTTCTAGACGCCGCGGTCCTTTCAGGTGCCCTGTGCAGGGTAGGCGCCGACGCCATGGTCGCCGCCTGCGGGAAGTACATCGGCTCCCGTTGCCCGCGGACGCGCGGACGGAAGCCCTACTGGCGAAGCTTGTCGTCGATGGAGCGGCCGTACCACCAGGCACGGTGACCAACATTGTTGAAGCGACTGCCCGAGAGGTTGTCCGTCCGCGCGAGCTCGACGGCGTGCTCGTGTTCGAAGCGGCGTGCCCAGGACGGGCTTTCGAGGGCATTCTTCGGCAGGTTCCTCTCCTCCGGCGTCATCTCGGCCCGCCGTTTCCTGGCGAGGGCCCGCGTCTGTGGTCCTTGCGGTGGCGGCGGCACGGAGAAGCCGCCATTGTAGACGTGCCAGCCGTGCGGCAACTTGTACTGTACTGGCACGGGGATGCGGTGCCAGTACACTACGTCGGCCTCGTCGAAGGTTAGCTGCGTTGAGCGGAGCATGCCGCCGCCGCTGCCGCCGGCCTGGTCGTTGTACGCTATCGTGTCGACGGGGTGCGTGGGTGGTTCGCGCGGAGGTTGAGGACGGAGGCGGCTAGGGTTGAACGGCGGGGAAAAGCGAGAAGTGTGCGCCGGTGGGGTTTCAAGGGAAGCGGCGGACGCGCATTGAAGGCGCGTCGGTAAGGTAGGTGGACGTCGCGTGGCCAGTCACCGCCCTCGCCGTTTGGGTTTCCATGTGGGAGGCCATTAACGCCGATGACTAACCTCCCCGCGTCGTTTCCGATGCGAACCGCCGCGTCTTCTCGCTGACAAGGCACCCCATCCGGGAAAACCGTCGTTCCGCGAGATGCCAGCGCGCCTGATTCGCGCCCTTGACGAAGGAGCCGGCACGGGGTTGCCGGCGATTTTATTGGGCTCGAAATTTGACCAGCGCCGTTAGAGACGTGCTGGTGCGAGTCCATTTTATCTCCCGGCCCCCAAAAGGCTATCGGGAGCGCTATCAAGGCCGCCGGTGAAGATGCTTCTTAAGTAAGCTTCAGGTAAAAGGTTCCATCATTTCTGAACTCGTGTAATTTAATGCTCCAGCTTTTTTGTTTTTGTTTTCGGATATGCTCAAGCGAAACCGGTACCAGACGTTTACGTTGGTCCAACACGTTCGTCCGTAGTGTGTACTTGCACCTGTGGCTAGCGGCTGGTAATAAATGTGCTGGACTCTGAGCCTAATACTACGGTTCAATAATCTGGATACCAAGTCCAATACATGAGCATATACACAGCCGGGGGACCAACTGTCGTCTGCTGGTTGGTTCAAGTAGGGAGAGCAAATAGACCCGGGAGCCAGTTTGGATTTCCGTCGGGAAAGACAATAAGAATGTGCCTGCACACTTCACAACATCCTTACGTTGATTTCACTCTTTGACTTACATGTTTCATCCATTTGAAAGTGCATGTTATGCATGTAGGACCCTCATATCCTTATTCCCCAAGTCCACCAACAATCACTTAGCTGCAGGCACAAAGTCACAATGGATGGCAGTTTAAAATCCATAGCCAAGCACGCATAGTAATGATGTTGCAGCTCCTAGCATACATAAATAGTAGTAAGCCTTTCACTCAATCTCACATGTAACCTGCTAATAAAAATGTAAAACAGCGCATGAATGTTCTTGGACACATCAGATGATCTGACCAACGTGTAGCTCCTTTCACTGCGTCACATACCCAGATTGCCGGCACAAAAAAGTGCCGGCAAAGGCATCAAAAGTGCCGGCAAAGATTTTTCAAGGCACAAAAAAAAGTGCTACGTTTATTCCAGTCGAGGTAGGTCTTTGCCGGCATTTTTAGAAAAGTGCCGTTAATTGTATTTTAAGGCACTTCCAAAAATGCCGCTAGTTAGTATTGCTGGCACTTTTGAAAGATGCCATGGAATCTTTTTGCTGGCACTTTCCGAAAATGCCATAGAATCTTTTTGCCGGCACTTTTCAGAAAAATGCCATCAGTTGTATTTTCAGGCACTTCTAGAAATGCCGTTATTTACTAGGGATTTCTATTTTCGTGCCCTCGGTTCCTTAGTTGTACTCAGTTTTCCCCAGCTCCTTAGTTTTTCCTCAGTTTTACCCAAACTTTTGTCTGAAACCATCACACGTGATGTAACGGCCGATTGCTCGACGGTTGACCGTTATCTTCGACTAGTGGGGCCACGTAGAGCCCGCAAAGACACGTCAGACCATCCATCTTTGTTTGACCGTAAGCATCGCTGTATCCACGACCAAAACGCGAGCGAGTGGGGCTTCGGTATATCGAATGACAAGTGGGGCCATGACGCCGATACAAGGGGCAATACACGGGTAGGATTAGATTTTTAAATGGAGCTCTACGGCGATGGCACGGAGGAGGTGGCATGCGGGGTGCCGAGATGAGATCGACGTCCACAATGAGCTGCATGAGGCGAGACCGGACGCATTAGATAGATATGAACTAGACGCGTTTAACCATGCAAAGAAGAGAAGAAATGGTCGACGACATCGAAGACTACGTCAAAACTTTGGCTGACCGTGTCGGACACGAACACGAGCAATGTAGAGAAAACTAGTGTCTCTCCTTTCGGCGTGTATAGGTGGGTGCTAGGAGAGTGTGGTGGCGAAGGGAAAGACCTCGCGGCGGTACGTGGCGTCCGGCATAGCGGGTCGGCGTGGCCGTGCCCACGGCGGCGTGCATGCATGTTCGGCATTGGCATCGGCATGTACGTTCGGCATTGGCCTCGGCGGTATCTCCGGTGTGTCGGTGATCGAATGAGGGGACGGGATTGAGGGTGCATCCCGACGTTGACCTAGCGGTGGCGGCGAGCATAGCCGTTCGACCATGCCGATATCGGCATCGGCATCGTTTGGAGTCCGTGGTGCTCGAATCAAGTTGGGATTTGTTTCTCGTAGGCCAAAATGAATTTGAAACAAGTTTCATGTTGAAGGTTAGGTAACGAAAGTTTGTAACTATCCCAAAATTATACTAGCGCCATGGTGAGGTTCTTTTTGATAGAGCTATACGGTTTGGCAAACTTTGACACTTTTTAGATAGGGTTCCTTGTTGTTACACGTATGGCATCATGTATGGAAAATTCGGGGTCATTTGGAGATGTTCGAAAAAATCACTTTGCTTAAGCGCATGCCGTTTCGTCTCGGCTGAAACCGGCTTTTCTAACAAGGTGATTTTTTCTACCTTCTCTAAATAACCTCAAATTTCATACAGCTGATCTTCTATACATAGATAGATAGATTGTTTCGTTTTTACATTTTTCGAACTTTTTATTTCCCTTTATAATACCCAATTGATTTTCAGGTCAAAACCTCGAAAAACAGCATCATGTATGGCATCATTTCACCCTAAATTTCAAATTTTCTGAAACTTTCCCTTTTAGATATTCCTTGTTGTTATAGGTATGCCATCATGTATGCCAAACTTGGTTAGGTCTCACTGAAACCAGCTTTTGTAACAAATTAGGTGATGGTTTATCATTTTTTTTGCGTGAAAAGTAATGGCAACAACAAATCGGTGATGGTTTATCATTTTTTTTGCGTGAAAAGTAATGGCTACAACAAATTGTTGATGGTTTATCATTTTTTTGCGTGAAAAGTAATGGCAACAACAAATCGGTGATGGTTTATCATTTTTTTTGCGTGAAAAGTAATGGCTACAACAAATTGTTGATGGTTTATCATTTTTTTGCGTGAAAAGTAATGGCAACAACAAATCGGTGATGGTTTATCATTTTTTTTGCGTGAAAAGTAATGGCAACAACAAATCGGTGATGGTTTATCATTTTTTTTGCGTGAAAAGTAATGGCTACAACAAATTGTTGATGGTTTATCATTTTTTTGCGTGAAAAGTAATGGCAACAACAAATCGGTGATGGTTTATCATTTTTTTTGCGTGAAAAGTAATGGCTACAACAAATTGTTGATGGTTTATCATTTTTTTGCGTGAAAAGTAACGCCTAAAATAGTTTATAATTTTTAGCGCGTGAAAAATAATAGAGAAAACCGCCCGTCGGCATACTTAGAGGGTGGAAGCTAATTAACCGCCAACGAGAGAGAGAGGGGGTTATCCTGCCCGTTCCCTATATCATACGATCAACGGTCGGCGGGCACGATCCGCGTGACATGGGCTAGACCAATCAGGGCGATGATGCACGTCCGCGAGAATTTGTGAAGAGAGAGGGCAAAGCTGAGTACTATCAAGAAACCAAGGGCACCTGAGTAGTAAACGGACTAAGGGATTCAAATTTGAGATTTGAAAAATGGAAAATGTGTGTTTTGTACAATGAAACCCATCTTGGCCTACCTCAAACTATTTGCAATACCAATATACATCGGTGTGAGAATTGTGGCCTCATTTAGACAAAGTATGATTTGGGGGAAGCTTGTTTTGGGAAGGGCTTGTTGTGGAAAACCATGCACCTTCATAGCTACTAGGTGATTTGAGAAGTGGCAATTTGTGGTAAAACTTGATTTATCTATGATTTATCTATGATTTGAGAAGTGGCAATTTGTGGTAAAGACTCCATGAGTAAGTGCCACTCTTTTTAGGATTTTTTTGCACATTAAATGACTCATTTAACTAGTTAATCCCATTTGTTGACTCTCTGTTGACCAGCCACTTGAGGGTAAAGCTGAGTATATTGCACTAGCCGGTATTAGCACTCGAGGGGAAAATTGAGCACACAAAAAATGCTAGTATAAGACTCGAGGGTATAACTGAGTATATCTAAATTTCCAGGGTTAGACTCGAGGACACGTGCAATTGTTGACGCGTAGACGCGGGTCGCGGTGGAGAAGTCGAGACGTGCAATCGTGGACGCGTGTCGCGTTGCAGAAGTCCAAGACGTGCAGACGTGCACCGGTGCACGCGTAGGGACGCGGGTCGCATTAACCACCCCTCGCCTTTATAGACGCCTCCTCGCACTCTCTCGTCACTCTCACTCGCTCACGCATCGCCAACTCTCTCACGTCCCATCATCTTCTCCAAAGCAAAAAACCCTCTCCCTCTCCCTCTTCCTCTTCCTCCGCCGTAGAGATGGACAAGGAGAATGCCAATCCCATCGTCGAGGTGGGCGCAAAGCGCGACGCCTCCATCTTCGGCGCCGTCCCCTATACGGACGACGACGCCTCCGCCGCCGCCGCCGCCGCCGGTGCATCGGACGGCTGCTGCCGCCGGTGGCGGTCGGATCCCGGCGGGATGGGTCGACCCCTACGACCCCGTGCCGTACGTCCCGCCCCCGAACCCCTACGACACCTCCCTGGAGGACCCATGGAACGAGGTAACTACGGTTTGCTTCCTTTTTTGTTCCCCATTCCTTTTTGAACCCTATTTTTGCTGGTGTAGATGGATCTGTAGATGGATGAGTATTGGGCTAATATTTGCGCCGATTTTATTCCATTTTGTTTTGATCACTTCTTGATTTCGTTTAAGATTTGGGGTTCGGCTGTTCGGTTAATTTATGCAAGTAATATTGGATCTCAATCGGTTAATTTATGCAAGTAATCATGGGATCTCAATCAGTTATTTTATGCACTAATCAAAAGATATCAACCGTTTAATTTTGCAAATAATCTCGAATGTGTTCAAGTTTAGATCTAGTTCAGATCTAGAATCTGTTTCTTTGCCTATGATGAATGGTTGGGCACAAATTTTTACGGGGAGGGTTCGGCGAACCATTGCTTGTGTACAAATCTGTTGTGCATGAGCTTTAGTTCGCTAACACCTTCCTCTGTAGATATATAATCATGTCCACTCTAGCGAGGCTGACTGCTGTTTTTCTTAACTTTGTTATCATGTACGTTAGTCATCGTTGCAACTCATTCACTAGTTTACTGTTTGATATGGATCAGATGTACGGCAGCGACGTCGGCGGCGACGAAGAGGAGGAGGACGTCAAGACTCGCCAGAGTCTGCGGAGGCTGCAGGTCGGCCGATACATCTCCTACTTCGCCAAGGAGGTGTACGGGTGCCCCTTACGCACCGGGAGACTCGGCGCCACGGACTTCAACTGCCTCGTCACGCATGCTGAGAACATCAGCAACACCTTCCCCAACGTCGGCACGACGGTGAACGTCCACTCCTTCCGCGCCAAGCACGGGGCGCTCGGCATGCACCTCCGCGGCTTGCGGCGGGTGGAGATCTCCGCCGGCCGCATGCCTCCGCTCAAGCCCAAGGCTCCCAAGGGGAGCAAGAGCAACAAGTGGAGGCGGAGCCGGATGGGGTAGGCGGAGTCCACGGACGTGTCTGCTGCTGCTCTGCTGCTGCCTCCTAGTTTGTTGTTGGGATCCCTTTGTTGTTAGCTAGGGATCCCTTGTTGTTATGTTAATATGATGGTCTTGTGAAGAACTCTGTTACTATGTTGGCTGCTGTGTATGCAGCCTATTATCTATCCATATTATCTAGGGATTATCTATCCCTAGTCTACTATATTTTGTTGGCCGTACTTAGTTTTCTTGATTTACTATGACTTGTGAATTTATCGTACATTATCCTGGAGATTTGCTTCTAGATTTAACTACATACATATGGACCGGAGGGAGTACTAGATTTGCTGCCATATTGGGCAAACAACGAGGGCCAAAAGGCACAAATAATTGAAGAAAGTCAGAAATGCAAGCTTCTCTAGATTTTATACTAATTTGGTGAAAAGGACGAGAGAGAAAGAGGGGAAAAAGGTGCACTAAATAATGCCAATTTGGGGCCGAGAGAGACAGAACCCAGCTCCTGCTCACGTGCAACCAAACGCTTCTCGTCTGTCCCACGCGGTCCCTTTCTACCAGCCCCACGCGACGCGGGCCCACACGACGCGGCCCCACACGACGCGGCCCCACACGTGACAGAACGGTCAACTAAACGGGAATCCTGCCGTCTGAGTTGCTTCTGCGGGTTTCAGACAAATGTTTGGGGGTAAAACTGAGGAAAAACTAAGGAGCTGGGGAAAACTGAGTACAACTAAGGAACTGAGGGCACGAAAATAGAAATCCCTATTTACTATTTTAGGCACTTTTGAAGATGCCGCGAAATCTTTTTACCGGCACTTTTTGAAGATGCCGCAGAATCTTTTTGCCGGCACTTTTCTAAAAATGCCACAAAATCTCTTTGCTGGCACTTTTCCGAAAATGCCATCTAAATTTTTTGTCGGTGCTTTTAGAGGATGCCTCCAATCACTTTTTCAGGCTTTTAATTTTGGTGCCGCTGAAATATTTTCTTAGGCATTTTTTGAAGTTGTTATACTGCCTGCAAACATTCTAGCAATCTAGTAGTCAAGCATACATCAAACTCAAGAAGTCAAACAATGTTTAAAACCAATATTTCCAAGCAGTCTAGGTCTCAAACCAACATTCTGAAACATTCAAGGGTTCACAATCAGGACATCTAACTTACATGACCAATAGGATTCATCTCCACATCATGAACAACATGGTTTGAAACCATTAGATAAAATACACAACAAGGTTCATCTACAAGGTTCATCTAACTGGCTTCCATCTTACTTCTCTAACCAAAGGTTCTCAATTTTCCTCATTTGTTCCCGATTCGCTGCTTGTTCCTCCAATGTCAGCACAGTACCATCATATCTAGAATAAACAGACCAAACATGACAAAAGTAGCAATGTTTCTTATACCAGTGAAGTAGACATATTACCCATTGCAAAAATAAAATCAAATTGCAGCAACTAGTAAGTAGTAACACATTAAATTTATCAAGTACATAGGTATCTTGTATACAGAATAGGAAGTATACACATTTATAGTAAAAACCAGTGAGCTCAGGCATTGGTTGGTACTCGATGACCTGTTTATTGGGCCTCAGGTTTTAGCTTGTGGTGCTTCCAGTCCTCCGGAAGCACCAACTCAACAAACATCAAGTGATTTTGAGGCATAAGCATTTCATTACAGGAAAGATATTACAGTACACAAAAAAATCATTTGCAGCAACTAAATATCAGTTGGTTCTACACAGGTAATAGTCCAAAACTGAACATAATGGCTTAAAGAATTATTTTTTTCCTCGAACAATACCTTGTATCGAAATATACATAGAGAGCGAAACCTCAAGAGAGATGTGTTATTAGACAGTTAAGGCTCCCTTTATCCTTTCAATGTATTATAACATAACTGAGTAGATGAATAAGAATTAGGGAGGTTTGCTTAACCATGCTATGTTGGTTCTCACCAATGGGGTGGTATAAATTGAAGACATTAACCATGCTTAAAGTGGCTAAAAAGTAGGTTGTGCATTACAGAAAACTGGGGTCTATAGGAAAAAGTAAATAGTAGTAGACTTTAAGCAACGAAGAATCATTTATACCTTGCCTCGAATCTTGTCAATGACAATGCAATTTCGACATAACACATGTGAAAAAACCAAGCATTCATGCATAGGTGGGAAGAACGAGAACAATCAATTAATATTCATTGTGCAAAATAACATGGTACAGCTCTATATCTTTTAAATCCCCGGTTTGCAAATATGTGATAGATGTATTATTCCAAACAGCTGAAAACATAAAGAAGCGACATACCATCCTTTTTCAGCATTACTGAACCACCTGAAGCCTTCATAGGTTAGAATAGACATATCTGTGTTAGCCGATGCATAGTAAAATCCATCAGCTGTACTTGTCTTTCGCCATTGTTTGAGGGTGTGGCCGATCGGGAACATCGAGCGAGCGAAGCCGGTAAGTGGAAGCTTCTGGTAGAATCTGCAAGCAAAATGAAAACCCATTATACTTATTTCTAAAACAGTAAACTATAGTTACGAATTGTGAACTGCTATAGACCGGAACAGCCTTTGGACGTCAGTAAAATATTCAAATAAAATGCCTATTTTCTGTTCGAAAAATATTGCAGGAAGCTACGATACATGAAATATGGGATCAAGTAGGACAAGTTAACAATCTAGCTAACAATCGGGAGTAAGTTTTCTGCAACTACACCAATAACACGGTCTCGCTCGCTCACTGCTGCAAGGATAGACAAACAAAAACAGGGGAAAACACAATAGCCCGAACCACTGTATTGTCATCAAAATTAGAAACCCATATGCTTTCCCTGGTTATTGTTAGCCACTTAGCCTTACACCTTTTTCGGGGAAAAGGAGCTGCCAAGTCTAAGATAAAACTACATTGCCTCAATTAAATTGAACCCACCAATATCTAAGATAAAATTACTGTACTGTCAATTCAGGTTTCAAACATACACTACTTCCATATTCTTTCCCTGGTTATTTTCTTGCAAAGATATCCTTTCGCTAACTGTATCAAGCTAATAAATTAACTCATGAAAGCAATTTAAAGCGGGAATTTGCCTGCTCTTAAGTGCTTGCAGTGTTTCTTCATCAGATGATATTGGATGACTAGAGCTGTTGTCATGATTACTGCTTAACCCATGTAACCTTTTCCTTCAGCGCCTGAAAATGCATGCTAGACTTGATAAAAAGACACTAAAAATTATTGTATGCATTTCATCTTGATAATAATTGTTCATAACTCACTGTTGAGCATGTAACAGAGGTTCAGGACCAGTGGCCTGGCCACTGAGGTCGTTTATAATACTCACCGGGTGCTCTCTGGCTTAGGATCATCTAGCGCCTGGTTTTGTGGTTGTGTAGCTAGGTCTTCAGCTGAGAGATGTGCCTCTGGAACTTTTGTCATCTTCTTGGAATTCCTGAGGCCTAGCTGTGTAAGCTTTCGAGAAATTTGAGCCGAAGATATCTTTCCACTAGGATCTAAAGCTTCAGCAATTAGATGGCTGCATTTATGGTCATCCTTATATCTGCAATATGAAAGGCAGCCTGTGATTGATTAAAGAGGAGCCAAATAAATTAATCAATACTAAAATGAAGCTTCTGCTGACAAGATGGCAACTTATCCAACTACTGTATGCAAAACATCCATGCAACAAAGCAAGCGATATGGCTCTTATCTGCAACTGTATGCAAGTGCAGCTCGAATGAATGGATAATGTGACACATCAAATGATAATGCCGATAATGTAACACATCAAGTGATAATGAGTCATCGGCTCATCGCCACTCACCTTAGGGAAAAACATCGGAAAGTTTGCAAGTTGTGACAAAAAAAGATGTGAACACTAACCATATTTTAAAAGCAGGGTGTTTTTAAAGCCATATATCTCCTTCGAAGCGTGAGAATTTAGTGGACTGGACTCCACAAATCTCAGTCACTGCTCTCTTTTGTCACTCTGCACCGCACTCGAAACTTAAATCACTGAGCTAATAAAAATACACAAGTACCCTTTGTACCCAAGATATATGACTGCCATATAATTCAAGATGCGATATTCGAATTCAAGTGAACAACCTATACACAAATTGCTCTAGCCTCTTTGAAAAAGAAACCGAGAATAAGGCTGTTGGCAAACGCCTCAGCGCTTTCTTTGTCTACTGTCTTCCTAGCTAGCTCTAGGTTGTTTGTAGTCTGTATATCATGATGCTTTTTTCTCCTGACTATATGAATTCAAGTGAATATCCTAATATTGGCACATGCACAGACGGCAGGTGCATATGTCAATTGCATATTAATGAACTTGGAACTGTCTATGATGCACTTTTACTGATCGAAAGCTGAAGGGCTCTTTCGGAACTAAAAACTACAGACGTGGATTGCATAACTAGCACGTTATGGTAAGGCTAGATATTACTATTATTAGTTAAGTGATCACAAGTGTTGCATACAACCATTAGGCCAGTTGCTAGTTTGTATCTGTACAACTAGTGAAAAAACCAGCACCTCTGATATACACGCAAGGTTCTAAAACATGAACAGAAATCAACTGGCCGAACCCACTATCTGAAGATGCAGGGATGAGAGGTCTCACCGTGGGCGGCGTCGGAGGGCAGGCAGGAGCTAAGCCAGCCTGCTTCAACGGAGGAGGATGGATAAACCTGAACATTAAGATTTCCCAGTTATCACACAGATTGTCATGAGTGTGCAAAGCTTCTTTATTAGTTCGCGCATGCAATGAAGTACACAATAGAAATGACACTCTCATTTTATAATTTTAACAAGACTAAAATTGTGCAGAAAACAAATGAAAAATCACTAGTATCAACTATGGACAGCAAGATGATTGAAACGCCATGAGTAAAAAAGCAAGATTTAGGACAGTAGTAACAAGTTGTATTGTATTTTGCCTTCACTTTCAGTAACATTGTATTTTATATGCAATTCATGAGGATAAAATAGAAGGAGATACAGAGTAAAGTACTCAAAGACTTTAGCATTTGAATGAAGAGGATAGTCCAGTAGTTGTCATTCCAATGCAGTGACCTGCAATTGCATCTCTCGGTCTCTGGTCAGTCTTCATTCCTGGCTCACAAAGAAAAACTGACTACTAGTAGCAGTGGCTATATGTTTGGTGAGGGACAACGAGCCCCATTGAATTGACCTACGAAACAACAATGAAAACATCAAGAATAAGTATGAACGTCAATAGAACATCTGTATTTTCAGAATACAAATAAGCTAGAATACAGAGGATTTTATAAGGTATATCCAATGTGACTACTTGAAGGAGACCAATGTTGTAAGCTATTTCTCTAGAGATTAGTTATACAGAATGTCCCTGTATTCCATAAATAAAGTTGTAACAAGAAAAACTTGAAAAATGAGCACCAATATATCAGTAAAACCTTATAAAATCTTATGTATACAAAATCTCAAAGCTAGTGCAGTTCCCTAGATTCTCTGGAAAATGCTACGATAATTTAAAAATCCTTGTAATATATGTATACTGCAAGACACGAGAATAGGTGAAAAAAAAGGAACACAGTTACACAGCCCACCAAGTTTGTCGAAGAATCCCAAAATGAGTTATGTAGGCCTGTAGGCCATCGTATAATCTTCTTTTCGCTCTGTAGAAGACCTTGTGCATCAAGTCCTCAAGGATTCTCCCGCATCTGTAAAAACTTGCTTCAGTTCCTTTGAATAAACAGTCATTTTGCACCAGAAGCAGACACTCCGTCAGCAATGCAATAGTTTACATATGAAAGTGAGAACCAACAGATTTTTAATGTTACTGGAAACAGAATATGTAGTTATGGAAACATAATAAATGATCCTCTGTCTATCTTGAGTGCATTTTCACAAGACACACACATAAACTTCGAAAAATAAATCCATGAAATGCAACATATCTCATATATGCATGTGTTTTTATAGTGTATTTTCAGAGCATTGCTATTATACTATCAGCCATACCTTGCATCTAGTAAGATATTGAGATGTTATAGTGTGAAATGTAAAGCACAATAACACATCATTTGTTCCAGCAGTTAGCTGACTAAAGCATTTCTCCACATCTTAAATCCATGGATAAAGGTTGCTAAGAAGTTTACAGTTCAATTACTTGTTCCATTCAGGCAACCAGACTTCACATTTATGGAGGACGTTTACACGTCTAATTGCATTTTAACTTGAGTTGTCCTGAAGTTTCTCACACATCCAATACAATAGGAATTGTGTTACATACTTTTAGCAGTACATGGTAGCTTCATCCAGAATAACAAACTTTTCCTTTAAGTAGTTTATATGAATCATGAATCCGACTAGACATAAACAAGAGATTGCACCACCAACAGGTTCTTAAAATAGGTTCTGAAAATTGTTACTTTGATCTATGCTTAACATCGACGAGAGGGTTCCCATTCAAATAAAAAAAGTAGATGGTTCAGAATTTACCATGACAATATTTTGGCCAGACAATAGAAACAGCGAAAAGCTATTAAAAGTTACAGTACTAACCTGTGGACATAAAGATAATATGTCGTTCCCTTAAGGAAGAGCTTCTTCACATATGCATCTTCACCATCTGCTGGTTTAGGAGCCTTTGCGGCATCCTTCTCTGCGATAGCGTATGCCATTTGGACGGATCCACCACCAAGATCAACCACACCAACAGTGTCTGCGTAGGTCTTTCCCAAATTTCCCAACAGATAATTAATGGTAACCTACAAGGACAGGGAAGAGAAAATGAGTGATACATGTTATGTATCCCTGCACTATAAACTAAACAAAGCAGCACAGCTTATGAAATATTCCTAAATACTGTAAAGGTGTCTAAGTGTTGTATATCAGGACATGACGACCTCATACTATGCCTCGTTAGTGGTCACCTTGAGCTCTGGTTACATAAAATTTGAGATCTAAACTGGCGTATATCAGTTCATAAAAAAAAAAACCTGGAATGTAGTCTTCTAAAAAAATTGAAAATACACACTGATCCTATTTTTTTCATATTGAACCTTAGATAGACAGGGAATATTGACAGGAATTTCTAAGAGTCAGGGGACGAAGTAATAGTTGAAAGAATTTATGGATAAATATGGCCAGCATCTTACCCATTCATATGCACCTTCCTGAGATCCATCAAGAACTGTAACCCAGTCCGGTTGGTTTTTAAATGAACTCTTTTCACGAAGAAGATCCCTAACCTGCAGATTTGTGAATTCAGTAGCATCCAGTATTAAATGATCAATCATGGTACTAAATAAAACCCTCACTGAAACAAAAAAATAAATACTATATTCTAGTAGCATGCAATGCAGACAATAATGCCATCCGGAGTGGTGGAAGAGCACTTACCGCTTGCAAAATCTGCTCAGACTTTTCTGTTCCCAATGCTCTCAGACCTGCGGTGGCCTGTGCATGGATGATGAAGCTTAAGAACACCATGGTAGAGTACAAATTACAGAATCTATACTAGTGTTGACGTGCTACCAGCCGTACGAAATAGAACAGGAAGTCAGGACTAACCAAACTAATCGGGAACACCATGATCTACAACGGCAGCCACTCGGCCTAGCAGCGGCCAAGTTCCGTGACGACCTTGAGGATGGGGATTGAGGACATGGTCGACGGGGGAACCTGGAGGTGGTCGTAGGCGTCGGGCTGGAGCAGCCATGGTACTAGAGGTCGAAGCGGGGTCGTAGACGACGTGAGGATCCGTAGTTGTCGGAGGTAAGCAACTGGAGGCTTGAGGACGCGCCCACGCCGGCGAAGACGAGCCGCACGGCTAGGGTTTGCCGTGGGGGAGCGCACGGGAGGAGAGCAGCGTCGTGGCGGCGAGGAATCAAGGTAAAATACCCGGGCGGAGCTGTGCCGGCGAGCCGCAACGGAGGAGGAGGCCGGCGACGGTCGGAGCCGTGGGTGGCGGCGGCGGCATAGCACGGGCGTGAAAGGGGCTCGAGCGAGGTCGCGCGCGTGCGGGAGAGATGAACGAATGCGAGAGGGGGTCGGGCTCAGGACTACATGCGCATAATCTAATATCTCGAGGGCTTCTATGCAAACGCCCATCAAAAAATATTGCCGGCACTTTTGCTAAACTGCCGCTAATTAGCACTACATTAGCGGCACTTTTCCACGTTGCCGTTAATTACCGAAACATTAGGGGCGCCTCATTAATCTGCCGTTAATTAGGTAGTAATTAGTGGCACTACTATAAAACTGCCGGTAAATCTAACATTTAGAGGCAGAATTGCAAAGTGCCTGGCACCAAAGTGCCGGCAATCCTAACACGTGAGGTAGTGTTTGGCATCGTGAGATTACCTGTCGACTGTCGTGACGCACTACTTAGCTGCAACTCGGGAGCTTATAATATGTCCGCGTCTGCTTCACCTCAATGCACTCCCGCATCCCTTCAGTCAAACGGCTCGACGGCCCTGTCAAATTATGACTTAGCATCTAGAGAATTCTCTTAATATAGGATTTCAATTTCTCTGAGCATTTTAGAAGAAAAATCCTAGACATATTCAGACTTATAAATATTTTATCACAATCTGCATGTATAACAAAATTCACATAAAAATAAACTGATTGAGGATATCATTAATTGATGCTATGACAGATCTCAGATCCAAATTATAATTCCTGAACAGAAGAATAGGTACAACCAAACGGTTGACTTATGGAAGAATTCTCATTTCAATATAGAATTAACTTATTTACCATTGTGAAATTCATGTTGCCAATATGAAGAAGAATAGGTAAATCAAACCCGAAATTGGCATCATGTACTCACGTCGTGAGGTCTTCCTGGCGCCTGTGAGGCTTGGGTCCTGGACGGGCTACAACGGCCGGTGGCGCTTGCGTCCTCCACGGCGTACGGAGGAGAGTGACGGCGGGCTGGGCGTTTGGTGCGCCTGGAGAAGAAGGTGCGAAGGCGCGGGACGGAAGCGGCGAACGCGTGCTGGACTCGTGGATGCTGGGTCGCGATGACGCCGTCGGAGAGGTCATGAGTATGGTGTACTGTGGAGGCGGCAATGCGCCGTTTTTATTTTACGCCAGCGGAGAGGTCGTGGGTAACTGGGTATGCAAGTGCTAGACACTGACAAAATATGTGGGGAGTTAAAGGTGACGTTAATTGCTTTCCTTTTTTAAAAAAATCTGTGATTGTGCCAATCTCTTTATGGCAGTACACGATATACTTCCTTAACTGTTGCAGATCGGATGTTGCTGTGTTTGGACGGTGATTTTGAACGTATGGTGATGTTTGACATCAACAATTTTTTATGATGTACATATACTCACATATAATACTAATTATTACTTTCCTAGTTAGATTGGAGTGAGGTGCATAATACAACCATGATTGATGTGTGTTGACAAGGAACGATGATTTTGGTGATTGGATTTGATACACAATAAATAAGTTTCCTATTTTCAGAGCGATGCAGGAATTATGTTTGAGAGCCGTTTTTTGGTGATCTACGGCTGTGATTTCTCCAATGTTTGATGTCAAAGTGACACCATCCCCAACTCCAATACAATAGTAAAGATGTGAATGTGCATGTTGTTGTTTATTAATAATCAAGCATGTTACAACAGCGATGCAAACAGAATGATTTAAAGTACAAACCATTTCAAAAAAAAAATTGCATTCAATGACATAAGCAAGTTTTCCCTTATTCTCTCAATGAACACATACTGATCAAGAGGGGCGCTTTGTACATAGTCGGGCCCTAAAGTCTTTTTGTGTTTATTTAATTGGTTGTTCATTCATATTAATATCTATATTTTAAGTTAGTTTGCGCTACATCCGCTGATACCAATTCGATTGCAACGTGATTCGAGCATATCAGCTGCAAGTTAAGTTGCAACTGAATTTTTTTCAGTTGTAAGCGAAGTTGCAACTGAGATTTTTTCAGTTGCAAGTGGAATGCAACTAGAAAAAATAATACGAACCGTTAGATTTACTTCGTAATCCATGCTAGTCATGAGCTGAAATTAAAATTTAATGACATCATGTGATGGAGAACGAAGTTAGTTATCGGTCGACTGCACCCTTTGACAAAACATGATTGATTTCGGTATAAAGCTCTCTATTGTATATTGCTCAGTTCTTATTTAGTATACATCTTTGTGGAATATGTTGTTTCACTTTAATCTACATTTTAGCTTTGTAATCAATAATAATATAGAATTCGAAGCCATCCTACTCGCAGCTGGATGTTATTAGTTTTAATGTAGTTTAGATTGGTTATTTACATATTAAAGTAGAACTATTAAATAACTTACTAGTGCATGGACTGTACATTAACAGAGAACGGAGGGAGTACTTTGTGTTGAGTTATTGGCAAATGTCTTGTATATGGCAATGAATGTATCAAGACATTACTCCCTCCTTTTTTTACCCTACGTTTTAATTCGGTTTTTGTTAGAGTCAAACTCTATAAAGCGTGATATACATTTTCAACATCCATAATACCAACTTTATAAAGCGTGATATGCATTTTCTATGATATTTGTAATAACACTTACATTATACTCCCCCCATTTTCTTTTATAATATGGTTTACCTCTTTTGTTGATTCACTCACTTTAGTGTCCATCTAGTCTATTTTTAATGTGCAGATTCACTTATTTTGATTTGTATCTCGTCCACTTTAAAATATCTAAAGTGTCTTATATTAGCGAACAGAGGGAGTGTTTTATTTTATATGTTGATATTTTTCCTATATATTTAATCAAATGTTATAATTTGATTTTGACAAACCTAGAAACAGGGTAATTGTAAGGAAAAGTCCGAGGATCACCCGGACGATCACTGCGTCCTGATCCTCCGTCTCGTACGCACGCCACATGCCCTGTATATATGGTCTCACCCACGTGCCTTCTTCTCCTTCGCTTGTAATGGTTTCAATCTTATCCCCAAATCGATCAATTGCACTACCGCGCTGCCGTCGCCCCCCATGCTGATGCGCCGCCGATGCACCGACCCTCTCCATGGTCCCCATCGCTCTCACCTTACAAGCACCGACATAATGCACTCCTGGCCGCGATAACTAGGGACCACCAACGCAATCGCCACGCTGCTGAGATCCAGTGGAGGTCACCGACAGGTGCCCATCGCGACGATTGGTAGGCACCCCTTCATTGCGAGCGCCGTCGGTGCGCCGCCTCCATCCCTAGCGCCACCGGGGCCTCACCACCTTCTGGTGCTCCCGCCGGTGGTTGCCTCCCTTGCCCTACGCTCACCCGATCCATCGTCGGGACGGCTCCTCCAAGCCACTGAAGCAGGAGGGCGAACCCCAGTCGATCTCCGACGCAGGATCTCAACGTCCGCCGCCCCGCGCATGCGCACCACTATTGTACCACATGATTTCCCACGGCCGCCTTGCTTGCTCGCAATTATTCTGCTACACATATGTGGGCCGCCATTGCTATATACGTTGCCCGCCACTCCTAAAATTGATTGACATCTATGTTGCAAGCCGTCCGCCTATGCTACGCCAAGATTAGATCGCTGATGTTGCATATATGAAGAGCAATGGCGCTACTGTAGGTCCACGACGGTGGTACCGCAGGTCGACGATGTTACCATCTCTGGCGGAGTTGCTACCTCTCGTTGGGGGTTTTCTGTGGGTGGTGGTGATTTGCTACGCAGATGTACTTTTTTGTTACAATTATTCCATGTTTTTGCTACAGTAGTACAAGACTATTGCTACGTTGTTTCCGGCGAAATCCGTTTTTTGATACAATTCTTATTTAGTTTTGCTATAGTGGTATAAAATTGTTGCTACGATGTCTACGACTAGAGGCTCCGGCGAAGTCAGTTTTGCTAGAATAGCATATTTTTTTTTCCCGGGGAGTTCTCCGGTGATGTTTCCGACGGGATTTTTTTTCGCTACAATAGCACAATTCTTTTTTTGCCGCCAGGTCTCCGGCGATGTCTTCGACAATATCTGTGTGTTCTGTGGGTGAACCCTTTTTGCTCCAACAAGGGTTGTTTTTGCTACACGGGTGCATTTATGGAAGCAAAAGTGGGATTTTGTGAGATTTTTGTGGGAATAAATTTTGCTACAAACAAACCATTTATTACTGCATTGGTACATTATGGAAGCAAAAATGGAAGAAGGTGTTGACAACTTGATCAAACGGCTGAAAATCGCTGATAGGACGGCTGGGGACCTGCGGATCTAGGATTTGATCCCCCGGGGGCACCCAACACTCCCCTAGTTGTAAACGGTGTGTTCCTCCATTCAAAACCACGAAAAGTTGAAATAATCTCGTGCTTCGCATCTTCCACTCATTCCCACCCCAGGATGTATATCGTTTCACTACTCCCTCTGATCCATATTAATTGCCACTAATATAGATATATCTAGACATTTTTTTGACGATTATCTAGACATATTTCAGTTCTAGGTACTAGCGGCAAGTAACATGAATCATATGGAGTAGTTTTTTTATAAAAAAAATCTGTGAGCCTTACCGGTACATAAACTCATGTTTGAATCCAAATCTTTATACTCGGTGAATTAGTCTGCAGGTCGCATAACTTTGTTTTCTACAAGAGAGAGGGAGAACCGAGCCCGAGACGGTCCGGGAGAATTGAATTTGAATCAGACAACGAAAACGGGGCCGACTCTGCTCTGCGTCGACCGACGTATATATACCCGCCACACGAGCCAATATAAACAGTCCAGGCGGATCCGGTGACGCGCGCGCGAAACTAAGAAATATAAACTGGGATTTACGCATACAGTACATCCATGTCGACGACGTGTTCGATGCCGTGTCTTGTGTTGGACTGCGGCGACAAGAAGCACACAATGCTGCAGACATCGACGACAATGAGGACTGCCAAACGAGTGCGGAGCAGCGCCAGCGACAGCCATGGCGCCTCCACGAATATGCTACCGGAGGAGATGCTCATCGAGATCTTCTCCCGGCTGCCAGCTAAGTCGGTCCGCCGCTTACGCTGCCTGTCGCGCTCCTGGGCAGCCACGCTCACGTCCGCCCCCTTCGTCGACCTCCACCTCCGCCAGGCCAATCATCGGCCGACGCCGAAACTCTTCGCCACAACGGCACACCTCTCGGCGAACAATTGGTCTACCGAGGTCCTCACAAAGCCCTGCCACGGCCTCGTCCTGCTCCACCGCCAGCCACACGACGGCCACTGCGTCTACAACCCAAGCACCGGCGAGCTCCTGCCTCTCCCCGACAGCGACGAGCGCGAGAAGCGCACGGCCGTGTCCTACGGCCTCGGATACTGCCCGGCCACCATGGAATACAAGGTGGTGCGGCTCTTCATCTACGGCAACTCCACCCCCCGCTGCGAGGTCTTCACGCTCGACGTGTCGGCGCACTGGAGCGCGGTCGCTCAAAAGCCTCCATGGTCCGCGTCCGCCGCGCGATCACCTGCCGTGTTCTGCGATGGATACCTGCACTTTCTCATCAGGAAAGGAGGCGGCACTGGCACCAGCATCGCCACCTTGGACGTCGGCGACGAGACCTTCGGTTCGCTGACGGTGCCCCCGGCTGTCGCACAGGACACGGTCGGTCAGGCAGAGCTGACGGTACTGGACGGATGCTTGTGCCTATGCGTTTTCCGTGACTGCTGCCGATCTCGTAGCGACGTCGACCCTTACTGCATCTGGCGGCTAGCGTGCCGCGAGGCCGGACGTTGGGAGAAGTTCTACCGCGTCCTGGAGCCGCGAGTTGCCTGGCCCAAAGCTGACTTGCTGCGGCTACATTGGGTCTCTCCACTTGAAGTTTATCGCGCGGGCAACGGGCGGAAGAAGATCGTCTTCGCCACGGAAGAGGGTGTGCTGGCGTTCGACCTTGAGGATGCTGGTGGCGGTGCTCCGGAGATGCTGGTCTCACCGGCGGAAGTCACGGGCAATACCTCCGACGGAGCTACAATTCCCTGCCGTGCCGTGGGCTTGCTTGAGGAGAGCCTCGTGCCGGTAGGCCGCACGAGCGAGGAGATCGTCTACTCTTCTCCGTCGAGGAAGGCATGGTCAGACGTCCTCAAGTGGATGCCGACGAGGTCGGTCGTTGCTTCGATTCGCGTGTGCAAAGAATGGCGCGCGGTGATCAACAGCGCCCGATTCGCGGAGACGCACGCGCTCCACGCAAACCTGGGCAAGAGACATAGGATCGAGCTAGTCGATGCCTATCCCTCGTTCGACGTGTCCTACTACCCTCTGGAATTTTGCGAGAGGGTGGAGGACGAGATGATGCCATTCTTGTTTGACCGCGCGATTTCTAGCGTAGTTTGTTCCAAACCTTGCAACGGTCTCATCCTCGTCAGCTACACCTACGACACGGAGGGCTCTTTCCACTTCCTTTGCAACCCTAGCAGGGAGTATTCTAGCCGTATATACCCAGGCGATTCTTCCCTGTCCATTGCCAGGGTAGGGCTGGGGTATGATCCACGGACGAACAAGCACGTACTGGTGCGTCTTGTCTGCTACGACAAGGGGTCTAGAGATTTCCAGCTGGAATGTTACATCAAGCTCACTGACACCACCACATCATGGATCCCAATCAGCCCTCCACCAAGGCCAGTGAATGACATGCGGCCGGCCTACGCCGAAGGAAAACTCTACTGGATGGTAGATTCTGAACTTGGGACGAAGTCATCGGAGCTACTGGCACTTGATGTTTGCACGCGAGAATTCGAGATACTTCGAGGTCCTCCATGCCGCCGCGACCGGATCACGTCGATCATCGAGTTACAAGGTAACATCTGCATCTTGTGCTCCGACAGGGGCGCAAATGCGATCGATGTTTGGATGTTGGAAGGTGGCTTGTGGACAATGGGGTACAGCATCGACCTCCGAGAGTCTCAACAGATGTACTCTTCGGACGAGACTACACTCTTGGATGTTGATCCGGAGGACGGGAGGATACTTCTCAGCACAGGAAAAGCGTTAGGATACTATGACCCTGAGACAAGGGCATTGGAGACCATTTACCATCTTGGACAACACCTACAAGATAAGGAGTTCGCTCCGGCGCTTTGCCAGGAAAGCTTGCTCCGTCCACGACCTGAGTAAACTGAGTACGGACCGGTTCTTCTGATGCGCATACACTCTTTTCAGAAATTGTAACAAAAGAATTCCTCAAAAGAGCATGCATGCAGATTTGAATGTCCTTTGCCATCAAAAGAGGTTCCAAAAAAAATGTTGATATTGGCATGATGTAAAAAAGTAACAAGGAGAAGGCATTAAAAAGAAAATTCAAATTTGTGGAGAAGTATGTGATGTTTGTTCCACATATAGATCGACATCACGTGATTTTAAAACAGAAAAACAAAGTAAAGAATGTTGTGTAGTTTCTCCTTGTACGTATCTTCGTATTCATGCAGAAAAGATATTTCCTTGCTATGCAAAAAAAGGGGAAATTACCAAACTCATCTAGTTCGAATATTTCTCGACTATCACATGGCACAACGTCATAGTGCATGATACTACCTCCATCCCAAAGTTTAAGACTTATATTATTTTTAAAAATTCAAACTATGTTAAATTTGACTAAGTTTACCAAAAATCGTTAACATGCAAAATACAAAATTAATACCATTAAATATACAATGAAATATATTTTACTACTGTATCTACAAAATATTATATTTGTTGATAGATTGTTTTAAAAGTTTGGTCAAACATTACTTGGTTTGACTTTTCAAAAAAATAATATAAGCCTTAAGCTTTGGAATGGAGGTGGTAATAATTTAATTACCTACCTTCACATTGCAAAGTATCATTGTAGAGGCGTATTGTCCTTATTGATAGTTTTCTTAAAATGACAATAAATTAGGGGACTAGTGTTACCTTCAAGTGTATACTCGGGTTTAGTGCCGATTGAAGAAGTAGAATTGTGGGTGAACTCTTTCTCGCGGTTGATGTCAACCGAATGTTACAAATACCCATTAACAACCAAGGTTTTGAAGATTTTATCGCCTGACAGCACACAAAACATGGCCGGTACACAGTTAGGTGAGATTACCATATGCAATGGAAACACCAATTTGGAGCTAATGCTTCTCAACTTGCCATACCTAGGGGCTCTGCGATTAACCCTGTGTGGAAGATAGTGTGGGGATTGAAGATTCCGAGCAAGGTTTTCCTGTGGCGTGCTCTACATGGGATTATCCCTCTAAAATGCATTCTTGCGAATAGACATATACGAACTTCAGCTGAGTATCCTATTTGTCGTCAAGGAGTTGAGGATATTCTACACCTCCTGTTTACTTGTACAATGGCCCAAAACCTCTGGACTGAACTGGGAATCAGTGATTGTATGAGGAGGCTTTAGTTATTGACCGATCAGGTCCTGCAATAATCCTAGAACTTTTGCGTCCCATGATAATAACTAGAAAAAATAGGCGCGGCGGCACGCCGCGCTTACTGTGTGACATGGTATAATATTGATATTTTCAAAAAAAATCGAACAGTGTTGTTAGGTGACGCCACAGTTAATAGAATACATTATCAACACTACTACTGTCGAAGAAAAATTAGAAAGTCCAGCTATAAGTACGAAATTTCAATTCACCGTATAGTTATCAGCATTATTAACAAATACTCCACATTAGACTTAGCAGAAAACATGTAGCGCCCATCTGATATAGAACCAATCTGATGTGCAGAAACTACATATAGCCAATCGTGTTTCAGTTATGAAAGAAAAATAGTCACGGAAGCATACAATTTTGGTTGATATAATAATATATTACACCCACCATGTTACATGGTATTTTATATAGCAGAAATACAACAGAATTAAGGAAACACCTAAAGCTCAAATTTCAAAGAATCATTACTCTGGACTGATGTACTGTGAACTGAATTAGGAATTTAGGATACATGTTTCAATGATCGCGTAGAGAAAGAGCAAAGATTCGCAGCAGGCAATCTGAGCTGATAGATCAAAAGTGAGGGTAATCATAAATCACACAACCATACACACAGCAGTTTAGTAATCAGATTTGTGCAATTTTCTGGTTACCGTCTGAGCATTCAGTCTCCTCAAGCTTCAGCTGAAGTTTCAGTAGGCTGGTGCTTTCTTTGTCTTCCTTCAGTTCATTCTCTTGTCTCACTATAACCCTAAGCTTCCTTAGGCTAAGGCAACCCAAATGCCCTAGATTCGTCGCATTCTAAGCATACATTAAGAGAAAACATTAGGAAGATACATACAAAAACATAAAGAGAATACATTAAAAGCTGAACAAAACATCAATTTCCCGCTGTGCAGATTAGTACTATTGATGTATTTACCATACAATCCAACCATAGTGCACCAACAAAGCTACAGGTAAGACAGAATAGCACAAAACATTGAAAGCTCGCCAGAAACAGAGCTTGCCTTGTAGTCATAAGGCTGGTGCCAATGGGGGCGGTAGCAGGGGCGGTATCGCCCGACGCGGGGCGAGAGAGAGGCGAGAGAGGGCGAGAGGCCGGGGCGGTGGCGCGGGCGCCCGGCGGTACCGCCCGCTAGCGCCCGGCTGCCGCCCGCGCTGGGGGCGAGAGGCGGGGCGAGAGCGGGGCGGCAGCGATGGCAGGTCGGGGCGAGAGGCGGGGCGAGAGGGAGGGGCTGAGGTGGCGCGATCTGATTGGTCCACCTCAGCTAGCCGTTGGGGTAGCCGTTGCTGGTTCAAAAAATCCGAAAAAATGCCAAAAAAACCCCCAAAAATTCATCCCCACCCCCTATAAATACCCCCATATGGTTTCACTCATTCCACACCTCACTTCATCTCCTCCACTCTCCATTTCCACTCCTCTCAACGGCATATCTTCGTCTAGCAGCAGTTCGAGCGACGGAATGGAGGGTGATCTGATCGATGCATTCCGGCGGAGTATGAGGAGGAGATGCTCAACGAGGAGGAGGAGGAGCCAAGATGGCCGCGACGCCGCCGAGAGTTCATCAGGCGTGATCGTCTGGGTGCCCACGATCGGCTCTTCGAGGACTACATCGCCGACGACTGCAATTATCCTCCGAGCTTCTTTCGGCGAAGGTATCGGATGAGGCGATCCCTTTTTCTGCGCATTGTGGATAGATTGGGTGAATACTCTCCGTATTTCACCCAAAGAGTTGATGCTCTCAACCGTCCTGGTCATTCTCCCCTACAAAAGTGTACTGCAGCTTTGCGTCTGTTAGCTTATGGAGCCTCTGCAGATATGATAGATGAGTGGCTTAAGTTAGCTAGACAAACTACATCAGATTGTCTAGATAGATTCTGTGAAGGCATCATTGCCTGTTACGGGGAGACGTTTTGCCGTCGAGCAACTGTCGAGGATACTCAGCGTCTGTTAGCGAAAGCCGAGGAGCGTGGCTTTCCGGGCATGTTAGGGAGCATCGATTGCATGCATTGGCGGTGGAGGAACTGCCCAGTGGCTTATGTTGGTCAATTCACAAGGGGAAACATCAAACACCCTACCATAATCTTAGAAGCCGTTGCGTCGTATGATCGTTGGATCTGGCATGCCTTTTTTGGAGTGGCCGGGTCCAACAACGACCTCAATGTACTCAACCAGTCGCCGTTGTTCACTGATGTGGGGAGAAGCACCCGTAGTGAACTTCACGGTGAATGGACACGAGTACAACTATGGTTACTACCTTGCCGACGGCATCTACCCCTCCTGGCCGGTGTTCATGAAACGTGTTACTCTTCCACAAAGTGAAAAGCAGCGAGTGTTCACTGTTGCTCAATCAGCTTGGCGCAAAGATGTCGAGTGTGCCTTTGGAGTGCTGAAGACTAGGTTCAACATTCTAGCAGTTCCAGGACGCTCCTTTTGGAGAACATCTATGAGACCGTTGATCCCAATGTCGGCCCTGCAATACACAACCATGCACCACCAAGCCTAGCAGCCAGGATTCAGATGGACAACGAAATGAGGGACTCACCGATGTATACACAGCTACAGCATAATTTGATTGAGCATGTGTAGGCTAATGCCTAGATTATGTAATTTTTTCAAATTTTTATGTAATCTTTTCAAATTTTTATGTAATTTTTTTATGATGTAATCGGTAACAATTTTAGTTCAATAAAATAATTTCCTTGCATTATTTTTAATGTTGTAATCTGAAAAAGAAATGCTGATGTCGAGGAGAGAGAAAAGCTGATGTGGAGGAGAGAGAAGTGAGAGCTGGCACTATAGCCTGTGCACTAGCACCGTGGGGTGAGAGTGAGGAAAAAAACTGACGTGGCATTCTATAGTGGTGTGGTGCATTGGCACCAGCCTAAAAACATAACTTACTTCTTGTCGAGATAATAATAGAAAAGTAGAGCTCACATGCAACGATTCTGTTTTGGGTGAATTTATTCATCGAGTGCGATTTAACTTTTCTACACAAATGTCCCTTCTCCATTGAGACATTAACACAGAGTCACAAAACAAATGTGCCACTCCTTCATAGAGCATAACTGGTGGAAAATTTTAAGAGATGGAGAGAGAAATGCAGAAGTTGCTGCATTATCAGCGACTTCGTCAGCTTGTCATTTGCTAGAAGCTGCAAGGGGATGGCATTTTATCTCACGGCCCATGGCTGAAAACACCGTCAAAATACTAACAGTGGACAGAAATGGATAACTGTTGATGTGGAAGAGCTAAACGCCATGCGCAGTCTTCCCGCTAAAGAAGATATGCCTGCTCTCCTAGATGAGAACACCCAATATTTGTCAACTAATTAGAAAAACAACAAATTTCCTACGATATCCAGAAGTAAGAAAAAAAAAATTGCAGCTGTGAATACCTAGCTCTGCAAAAGAACGTGTCCTGGTAGCCGCCATTTGGTGTGCCGCCTGAAGACGCTCATGCGCCGTCGCTCACATGGCCAGACCGAAGCTGCTCGATGGGGAAGAGCCCATGCTCCCGCCGCAAAACCCTTTTGAGTGTTGTGGAAGTGTGGAGTAACTCGAGCCTGACAACAATTTGCTGTCAGAATCCATTTGGTCGTACCCAAAGAAAACGTCAACGTGGTCTAGATCGATGAGGAATCCATCTGGTTGCCACTCCCGCACCCAGCTTAAAGTGTGAAGCTGGACTATAGGCCGGCTACGACTCGCGCTACCCTCGCACATCTGGAGCTTGATGAGCGTGCCGTTCTGGTCGTAAAAACGAACAGCTGAATGCAACGGTGCAGCAGGTATGCGCCCGTAGTACAGCCGAACCATGAGCTTTGTAAGCAAACAGAACAAAGCGGAGGAAAATTCTGAAGTCTGACCTTCCATGTGGCCAAGAAAACAAATTCTGAAGTCTCAACTTTATAGCGCCATGCGCCCGTAGTACTCCTCACTGGCGGCGACCGCACCGAACTCGTTGTCGTCGGAGAGGGAGCCCGAGCAATCGGCGCCATCGCGCTCACCATCTTCGTCGCTGTCAGACACACGCGCGAGCCAGCAGCTGCCGTGGAGGTGGCCGCTGACGCAGACGAAGTACTCGAGGCGGCCCTCGTGCGCGCCGAGGCGGCGGCGCGAGGCCCGCAACCATCACACTCCACACACGGTCGCCGCAGCAGGGGCAGCGCACACAGGGCTCCAGCGGGGGGGCGCCGCCGCCCACCACGCACGCACGCCTGCGTGCGGGAGTGCATGAAGCCGCGGAACACGCCGCGGTACGCGTCCACGTCATCGTCGACGGCACCACCGGTGCCCGGCGCCGCGTGCTCGCACGGGTACGACACGTACAGCAGGTCACCCCGCACCACCACGACAGGAAGCTCCGGCCGGACCTCTTGCAAAAGCGGGAGACGGGGGCAACAAAGTGCCCAGGACGACGCCGCCCGCCGAGCCACACGCAGAACAGGAGCAGCTTCAGTGCCGGCTACCCGCCACCGACGCGCCCTGCACCCGGTGCGGAGGAAAGACTCGTCGTCGTGAGACGCAGAGCTCCCGCCACAGCACGTGCTCGGCGCAGCGCGGAGGTGGCGGCTGACCCGGGCAACGGCGGCAACGGCGCGGAGAGCCTGCGGCCTGTGGGTCCCAATTGACCTTGCAACACAGCAGCACCAGACCTCTCTCTTCTCGCCCGCTTCATCCGCGAAACCGCCAGACGGCGTGCGCATCCTCGCCGTGTTGACTGGTGTCCATGACTCCACGTCCTACATCCCACCACGCCCCAACCTGACCAAAATAAACAAACCTTGAGCTTCTGGATGATCCTCCTGTGGATTCTACCCACAGTAGGAAATGTGGTGCTTGAGTGCGGATTTTGAGGATACTAGGAAGTTTCGGCGCGGCGCACGCCGCGCCCTTGTCGGTAATTTTTGAGAATAAGAGTTAGTAGTTAGTAGTTTTATGTGTAGTGAGTAAAATAAATACTAAGTGGATATAAGGTTCCTGCAAAATATAAATAGGCATTGACGTCAGACGGAGGTATTTACATAGTAGATAATATTGCAGTAGTGAGCTTGACTGGCTCTGCTGCGTTATATACTACAGGGTCATCGAGGGATCTCGGATGCCATCTATTATCTACCTATATAAAGCAAAATGCAGATGATAATAGCAGTGTTTTGCTGGCAACCAAAATGTAGACCACGGCCTGTTTGGTACTGCACGGAGGTGAACCTGAATATTCAGAACAACAATGTAACTGTTGCGCTCTGCTGCATGTGGCCATCTTGGAATTCATCGGTATGTTGATCACAGTGGAATAATCCTTGAAATCATATAGTACAAAAATTCCAACCTATCTGAAGAAGCGCAACATGCCGATGCGCAGCGAAAGGAGCCTAACGATTTATAGCAAATGACATTGTCTGTTCAAGAAAAAAGTTAAACAACACAACAGCATCTACTGTTAGTCTGGCCTGAAAACGACACCAGTGAATCTAGCATGGCCATAAAGAAAGCTGAACGGCGAAAATTTAATTCGGCACATGGGAGCATATGCTCCTGCCACCGGAAAAACATTTTGAAATGTTCAAAAAAATCAAACAAAAAATTTCTCGCTTACGTATCAACATTTTACGTGCGCACATCAAGTCTTGCGAAAAACCGACATTTTTTATGACTTGTGTAAAAAACTCTTAAAATGCAGTATATTCACTCAACTAGCATAACGTGCTGCCGTAGCGCAGCATATAGCACTCTCAAGGAGACCCGCCAAATGCCAGGATTAATAAGGTGGCGATTGGCGATGACATTGAGTGGTTCTTACTGCTTGATGAAGCTATCCAATGTTTTTTTTCATCTTATGCATTTGTCTAGGGTTGTTCTGTTCTGTGGTGTCACAAAAGGCAGAAGGTTTTTGCAGATTGGGTCTTCTTTGGGCCATTCACTCGAAGTAATTTATACCAAGTACTTGCACATTCAATTGCTTCAGGAACTTTCTGTTATGTTCAGTAAGAATGGACATTCTTTGGCTTCCAGTACTGCCACTGAGTATATTCCTGCGGAAAGGTTGCTTGGTAATAGATTAATCATGGGAGAATTAGAATATGATATAAGAATGCTTAAAGGAATGCCTTCCTCTTCATCATCAATTGAACAAGGATCAGTATCTTTTTTTATATTTGGAGAAACTTGGTTACACGGTTTCTAGCTAAACTGAAATGTTTCTGCAATACCGTAGAAGTGCCAGACCATGCTTATGATAGTACCATAAACTTAACAAGCCATGTTATGCTCTTAGGTAGTTATGAAAAGATGACCAGAACTGACGACCTAAATAGCCTACTCCGTACTTAGCAGTAACAAAATTATAGAAAGAGCAGATTTCTACAATGAAGCTGCAACATCTGTCTAACATGCAGAAATGAGCACACTTTTGGGCCAACAACGAAAGTAGATTAGCGTTGAGAACATGATGGTGTACCTGCAAGCCTTCTCTTCTGCACTCTACACGATGAGTGCTGCTGCTGTCATCCCAGCTGGAGTGCTGGTCGTGTCCAGGCCGATCCTGTGCTTGCCTTCGGCCGACCACTGACAGCTGAGGATACCACCTTGGTTGATCGAGCTCTGCTACCTGACGAGTGGGCGTCTGCCTTTGTCCGACCGCGGATTATTGGATGGAGCTCGGTTTCTAGCGGTTCACGGCCCGCCGGATGTATACCCGGCTTTCATTTCAGCAAAAGCAGGATGGACAGGGCTGCCAGGGAATCCCCATCGGAAAATCGATCTCCAGGATGGCCTGCTCCCTGCATGGACGTCGGCTCGGTTTGACACCACCGCCACCTAATCGATGTCGCCGGCTCACCTGCCACGCCGCCACCTCCGGCATCTTTTGCTCTGACTAGCGTGGGACTGGGAGCAAGGAGGCCTCATACACTGCGTCAGGTACCTAGATAGCCGGCACAAAAAAGTGCCGGCAATTGTACAAAAAGTGCCGGCAAAGAGTTTTCAAGGCACAAAAAAAAGTGCTGCGTTTATTCCAGTCGAGGTAGGTCTTTGCCGGCACTTTTCAGAAAATGCCGTCGTAAGTGTTTCAAGGCACAATCACAGATGCCAGTAAAAGCTTTTTTAGGCAGCCAAGTATGTGCCTGGTAAGCGTTGTGCCGCGGAATCTTTTGCCGGCACTTTTTCGTGATGCCGCGGAATCTTTTTCTGGCACAAGAAGGATACGCCGCGGAATCTTTTGCTGGCACGCATCAGAGATGCCGTTCAAAGCTTTTGCCGGCATTTCTGCAAGTGCCTCCAAATTTGTTTTCAGGCATGTAGGTCTAATGCCGCTGTTTCTTTTTGTAGGCATATTTTAAATTACTGGACTGCCACCATTTCAGTCAAATCATTTAACTAACAAGAAAGCATTCAGTCTACACTTTGAAACATCTAGGTATTTAACTTACAATTCCACAAACAAGCATTCAGTCATAAACATGATTGCACAGATCACTTACAAGCATTCAGTCATAAACATGATCATCCAGCCTTATCCAGCATCAGATAACATACAAATTCATCCAGCCTGGTCACACATCATCCATCAATTCATCAGCCTGGACTGAATCAGCTATGGAGGATTTTGACTTGAAGGAGAAGATTCTCCTCCTCTTAGTGCTGTCAGGGTTTTGACTGTCAGGGTTTTCTCTTCTCCTAATTTTATCCCGATTCGCTGCTTGATCCTCCAATGTCAGCACCCTACCATCTGATCTGGAATGGATTCGCAAGTTCTTGTCCATGCTGCTCATAATTGATGCATGAGTCATGTCCACTTGTTCAGTGCTGACCTGCAAGCATTACCCAACAAGGTTGAAAATGAAGCTATGACCCCCAACAATAGTTGGCATCCCTCTAGTTTGAGAAATAGAAGTAAGAGAGTCACTACTGCAAAGCAATTCATTTCATTTATCCACTGGAACAAGAGTAAACTTCAAAGATAAATCAAATAATCAACTGATAGGCAACAAGCTATGCTAGGATGCTTGGCAAGCATCACAGAGGTCACTGTATCAATACACAGTTTATCAGGCAACATGCATAGATAGTTAAAACATTAGATAGTTATCAAGCAATTGTTTGGGGAAGCAGCCTGATATATGGAAGTTCCTCTAAATATCAGCAGGTGCACCAATACTACAATCATGGTTGTTTCATGACACTACAGTATTGATCATGTTTCACATGGTTTTTTCATGACATTACAGTATTGACACTACAGTATTGATCAACTGATAATTGGCATTCTCAAGAGGCAAGTGTAACTTACATTCTTCCTTGGCCACTGGACTGAGTGTGCCTCAGCTTGACCTAGTAGCGTCATTCTCCCCTTTGCTTGTGGTAACCTCGTGGTTCTCTTCAAGACCATGTTGATCATAACCTCAATGTATTCATCAGTGTCTGCATTCTGCACAGTGCCAATAGCAACTACTGCTTCACTGGTTGGTGAAGTTAATGCGACGTCCATCCCTTTTGTCACATTGACTGTCCCTTTGTTCCTTTTCTTCTTCACCTCACTGTTTGTCATGTTCTCTTTTGCCTTCTCCAGTTTGACCGATTTAATGATCTTGTTCACACTAGCTGTCTGCAGATAACATATTTTGTTATTTCATTCTATAAGGCTTAGTTATTGCATCAATCATTTAGTCAGTACACATTCGTGGAGTAATTTCTAACCTTTGCCTCTAGATGCTTGTATGTTGTCTTTGAATGATTCCCTTCTACTTGATGGGTAAACATTCCTTCCTGGCTATACGTAGTTTCCTGGCTGTATATACCTTCCTGGCTATACGTTGTTTCCTGGGTATAAATTGGTTCCTGTCAATTACCAATTATGTCAGATGCATGTATGATTAGGTGATACCTTCAATTACTAGTTTAATAAATACCAATGTTAGCAGCTCATACCTTTGGTACTGAACTATTAGGTTCCTTCACACTCTTTCTCTCCTTTATTTTTTTGGATCTTCTATCTTCATGAGTTGTGGTGGCCTACATTTAAACAATCAGTGCACACAATTAACATGACCATCTGGTAGACAAGTGGACATGAAACTGTTGATACTTTACCTTGGCTTGAGATCCTCCAACTTCTGAGGTATGACTAGGTTTTTAGCTTCTTCTCACATTTTTTCCTACAGTTGATCTAGTTTCCTACATTTAAACAATCAGAGCACACAATTAACAGGACCATCTAGGAGACAAGTGGACATGAAACTGTTGATACTTTACCTTGGCTTGAGATCCTCCAACTTCTGAGGTATGACTAGGTTTTTGGCTTCTTGTCACATTTGTTTCCTGCATTTAAACAAATTTATCAAATACTTAGCTGCACCATCTGGATAGTATGATTACAATACAGATCATGAAAGAAGAAGCTGCGTCTTACATTTGCTTTGCAACCTGTAACCTCACTGCTAGTGACATTCTCAACATTTGGCCTAGTAACCTACATTAGGTCAATCATATCACAAATTTAGATATCCCCAGACTGTGGGAAGATACTGTTGACCATGTAATTACTCATGAATGAAGAAGTTGTAGTGTACCTGGATTGTAGGAATACCTTCCATTCCCTCTTCACTTCTCTGCTGTTGCTGTTGCTGGTTGTCTTGTATTTTCTGGCTAGCTTGGTACACTAGCATTAGTTGACTCAATTGATTTTCTATGATATCAGTCTTTCGCGCCATGTTCTCGACCACAAGCTTGAGGTCTCTGGTCTCTTTCCTACTCTCTTCAAGAGCTGCTAGTGCTTCGACTAGATTTTCACGATCCTTTTCCACCAACTACCATGCCTAGACCATACCTTGTTGATTTCTTTGCTTTGGGAAACAATGTTGAATACAGGTCATTGGGATTTGGTTCCTCCCCATGCAGTTCAGGATTGGCATTAAGTTTGTCATTGATTTCATTCTACAAGGAACTCAGTGTCATGGCAGGTATTGTTGCAAGAACAAGTATGTGTACTAGCAGTAGTGACTTGAAGGTGAAACTTACAATTTTTCCAGCAGCAAAATCGTCAACTGGCAGTCCTTTGCTATTAGTGTGAGTGATCCTATACAGCTCAACCCTCCCTATTTTTTTACCTTCTAGGATCTCCTGCAAATCACATGGAATATGCCCTCATGAACTTGTAAAAATATTTCAAATGGTAAGGTTGTACACAAAGTAAAATGCAGAAAATTTAAGTCTGAATTTATTAGTTTGGATTATTACTGTTTGATCTTGTACAACTGCGAAGCTCCTTGACCCAGTAGTGTGTGTACTATTAGGCTGGATTTTCCTTGCAGTTTTGTTCTTCCTTGCCAATCTCTGCAATTTAAGTTTAATAATTCAGTTCATGGTAAGTTCAGGAAGCATACATTTTCAAATTGATAGTTTGAAAATTTAAGGATGCACCTTGGAATATTTTTGCTTCCAACGCCTCACCAACCAATCCCATTGAGCTTCAGGAAGTCTTTGGCCACACCCGTTCGCAACATTCTCTTCTATTGATAACCTCGACTTGTAATATTTCTTCTTTAAGTAGCACTTGAAATCTTTCCATTTTTTACCTGCAGACTTTAGTACCCAGTACCTATGTCTTTCTTCAACATTAAAGAATGCCTGCCATACATAAGTAGCAACAGTTAGACAAAAAAACCTTTCCACTGTTATTGCAGTTGAGAAATAAATGTAATGCAGTTTAAATACCTTAACAGTTTCCCACAAGTGCATTTTGTTACATCTGGGTACTTTGCTCCAGCTTGTTGCTGCCATTGAAATTTCTTTTCCTTTAACTAAACTTCCAATAAAATTGCTGAACTGGCTGGTGTTTGGACCACAAGGCTGTCCATTGTCATTGAATTCCACATCTATTTTACAGTTTGGATTAACATGTTTCCAGAACCCCTTCAGTAATGTTGGACCTCTATGGGATTTCTCTTCTTCTGTGCCTATAAACATAATTGTTATAACAGATTAGATATACTATATTTCTTTCCATTGACAAGATAGAACACTGATAGATCAAGAATCTAGCCTGGAGTGTTGTTAATTTTAACTGATCCATCTTCATATTCATCACCAACATCAATAGTTGCATCACTGTCATAGCCTTCACCATCATTTTCTCTCTGCCCATCCTCAGCACCATCTTCATCCTCTTCATCACTGTCATCTTCATCATCATCATCATCTTCATCTTCCTCTAGTTGTTCATATATAGTTTCATTCTCAACAATCCGAACAAAGGAAATTTAAAAGTAATAGTTAGACAAATATCTTGGAATCCTGCAAAACTGGTTGTGCAAAACTGGTTGTGTAGAATTCATTACTTACTTGCTGGCTCCCTGGCAAGTATCCAGTAGATTTTGCTATGTGTATGAACCTTTCAAACATATTAGTAGCACCATTACTTCCAGCTGTTACAGCTTCACCTACTTGCATCATCTTTTCCCTCCAATCTTGAGTATCTGACTTATTTGTTCCTGCACATATATTAAATGAATTATTTGTTCCTGCACATAATAGTAAATTCAAAGAAAAGTAAGAACATGTCAAACAGGATTGTCATACCCAAACTAAGCTGTCTATTCTAGGCTCCATGTCAAAGTAATCTCTAATTGAAGGACGGACAACTGAGTACCAATCATCATCTACAACATCTTTCACATAGTATATACTGCTTAGCTTGGCTTGCAAATATAAATGGTTACGATCCAAATTCTAAACTGCTTCAGGTTTACTTGTGTTATCCAAAAGTTGGCGATGTTTTTAACTCCAGCAGGTTTTGACCATTCACATTTGAACAGTACAACACTTCCTTGGTTGGAATAATTTAACTCAACAATCTCAACTATTCTACCATAATATTCTACTTGTCCTTTTAATGGGTTCTTATCTTTCGAACTAGAATAACTGGAAGTCATAGATGAGTTTGAAACTCCATCACATTGGGTGCTTTTGCCTGCTGCAAAGTCCTTTGTGTGGAATACACAACCATTAATGATGTAGCTGTTGTACTTCTTGACCATCATGTAAGGCTTGTTTGCTAGCAAAAGAATATCTTCTGGCAATTTTGTGCCTTTAAGAAGCAAAGACTGTACATGGTCAATGAACCAAGTATGGAATGTTCTGTGATGTTCTGCTTCTACCTGTCTTTTACTTTTTCTCTTTTTCCCAGCAGCTAAAGCTTTCATATGCTTCTCTGTGTAAGAACTGATGTGTTTGTAATTGAAGAGTACATACTTCTGTGCTTGTGTCCAAGAGAGGTAATCCAGTTCAGAAGTACTGCAAGCTGATAATGGTCTTCCAAAAATCGCCAGGTACTTGCTGCAACCTTTTTTTGCACTACTAGTCAAATTATCATCATGTCTTGGTGCTCTGTTGAACTTGGTGTTACAATCATCCACATATCTACTGCAGAATGTCAAACACTCATCGAACAAATATGACTTTGCAATGGATCCTTCAGGGTGACTTCTATTGTGTACCCGGTTTTTCATGTTGCCAATGAACATTTACGTGGACCACATGTTCCTGAATTGAACAGGCCCAGCAAGTCTCACTTCAGTTGGAAGATGTATAACCAGGTGCTCCATTATATCGAAGAATGTTGGAGGAAAAATCTTCTCAAGTTCACATAATATCTCTGGCAATTGGTCTTCAATAATTGCAATCTCTTTATTGCTGACTATCTTCGAAGTAATGACCTTGAAACACTTGGCAAGCTTTACCAAGGGCAGTGCAACTTTTTCAGGCAATGTCTTCATCACAGCTAGAGGTAAGATTTCTTCAAACAGAATATGGCAATCATGAGTTTTCAGCCCAACAAACTTGTTTTCCTCTAACCTTACCTTGTTGAACATTGAGGAAGCATGGTTGTCTGGAAATCTCACATTTTTCACCAGTCCACAGAAAATCTTCTTCTTTGATGACTCCATGTAGTACACTGCATCTGGCAAGTCAGGTTTTTCTTAAGTTTCATCAATGTGCAAATGTTCTCTAATCTTCATTCTCTTCATATCCATCCTTGCCTTTGCATTATCTTTTGACCTTTTGTCCACATCAAGCAAAGTGTTGACTATGTTGTCAAACACATTCTTCTCAATGTGCATTGAATCCAAGTTGTGTCTCACTAGCAAAAATTTCCAATATTCTAGTTGGAAAAAGATGCTCCTCTTCTTAAAAGTTGTTTCAACAGTATGTACTTCCTCCTTATTCTCCAAATCCTCATCCCCTTCTCCTCTACTCCTTTTCTTCCTTCCACTCCTCTTTTGCTTCTGTAGTTTTCCATATGCAGTTTGGATATCCATTGTCATAGCAGAAATTTCTTCCCCTGTTGGTCGTCTTGGAGGATCCCCGAAATCGAGTAGTACCATCAAAAGATTCCTCATCTCTTACGAATGCATGATCCTTTGACAAGAACCTTCTGGGACCTAAGAAACATGCTTTGTGCCCATGCTTCAACCTTCTAGAGCAAGTTCCTAAGAGGCAATGAGAACAGACAACAATACTTTCACCACTCAGTATTCCACGGCCCAGCCAGTCACTAATGGTCCAGAGAAGTGCAGCATAGACTCTAAACTTTTTACCAAAATGAGCATCATGTACAAGAACTCCATGGTGCCACAACTACTGTAGCTCATCAATTACAAGTTGCAGGTATACATCAATGTCTTTCCCTGGTGATCTCCTTCCAGGTACAATGACAGACAATATGAAGTTGCTTTCCTTCATGCAAATCCAGGGAGGGAAGTTGTATGGTATTAGAATTATAGGCCAGATGGAGTATGACAAGTTCATATTCTTGAACGGATTGAATCCATCTGTAGCTAGTCCAAATCTGATGTTCCTTGGTTCTTTGCTGAATGTCCTGTACTTGCTGTCAAAGTTCTTCCAAGCAGGTGAATCAGCTGGATGCCTCATTACATCATCTTTGGTTCTCCCATCATTGTGCCAACTCATCAGTGCTGCTGTTTTGTTTGATATGAACAACCTCCTGACTCTTTTGTTCAGTGGGAAATGTCTGATAACTTTCCTTGCAACCCTACTCGATTCTCTTCCCACCTACTACACTTCTCTCGATCTTCCATCTCGCTTGTTTTGCAAGCCGGGCGGACATTGGCATTGGCATGGATGCCTCCGAAAATTATGCGATCATTGAAACATACATCATAAGTATCATATGCAAGACCAACTCCTCCGATGTCTTGCTTTGCTTCATGAAATTTCTTCGGCGGTGAATGTCCTTCGGGTAATGCTTCCACGAACAGGTGTCGAGCATATCTTCAAATGCAGCATTTGTCATTCCCTGACATTTTTAATGTTGAGCAGTCTTACTAGAAACTGCAGCTTAGAAAACTTCTTGCATCCTGGGTACAACTGCTGGCCACCATCATTGACTAACCTCTTGTATGTTTCGACATCTTCATCTTCACTATCATCTTCACTACCTTCTCCTTTTTCCGAATGCAATGAACTTCTATTGTACATGTCAAACCCATCTAACAATAGCTGGTCAATCTCATCTCTAGCATTACTACTATCTTCTGGAGAGCTAGAGTGTGTGTCAGGATCATTGTTAACTTGTTCCCCATGAAACAGCCATGTTTTATATCCAGGCATTAATCCAGTACAGACTAGATGATCATTCACAATGTCTACATCATACCAGAACCTGTTGCCACAATTTTTGCATGGACAATGTATCTTCCTATCTTTCACTTCATTTCTTATAGCAAATTTTAAGAATAAGGAGACTCCAGCTGCATACTCATCTGAAGACCTTGAAGCTTCCATCCAACTCTTATCCATTATTATTGTTTTTTAGTAAAACTTAGAGTTTAAATAGAATCCAGTAATGAACTAAGCCATCTTATACTAATTGAGACATTGCAGTAACCCTGTAACCAAGCAAACAATCACAAGGGAACAACTAATAGAGCAATGCAGTAACCAAGCAATAGAGCAATTCAGTAACTATGAATTGCAGCAATCCACTAATCAGTACTACAGCAATGCAGTAACCAAGCAATAGAGCAATTCAGTAACTTCGTATTGCAGCAATCCACTAACCAGTACTACAGCAATGCAGTAACCAAACAAGCAATGCAGTAACCAAGCAAACAATCAATTAACTAGTAATACAGGAATTTGTAAGGGGAGGTTAGATTCACCACGTACCAGACGAACTCGCCTCCGTGTTGTTTGAGTTCGTGAATCGACGGAGAAAGGACCGCCGCGGATCCACCTTAGCTTGGACTCCACTAGGATCCACCTTGGCTTGAACTCCAGTAGGATCCACCATGGCTTGAACTCCAGTAGGATCCACCATGGCTTCTGGAGGGTCGAGGTCGCCGTCGCCGTCGCAGAATCTGCAACCCTAATCGGTGGAGGAGGGCCGAGGTGGAGGAGATCTAGATCGGTGGAGGAGATCGGTGGCGAAGCAGGAGGGCCGAGGTGGAGGAGATCTAGATCGGTGGAGGAGGAGATCTCACCGGCCGAGGTGGAGGAGGGCCGAGGTGGAGGAAGGCCTAGGTGGAGGAGGAGGGCGGTGGAGGAGGAGATCTCACCGGCCGAGGTGGAGGAGGGCCGAGGTGGAGGAAGGCCTAGGTGGAGGAGGAGGGCGGCGGAGGAGGAGATCTCACCGGCCGAGGTGGAGGAGGGCCGAGGTGGAGGAAGGCCTAGGTGGAGGAGGAGGGCGGCGGAGGAGGAGATCTCACCGGCCGAGGTGGAGGAGGGCCTAGGTGACGGAGGAGGGCGGCGGCGAAGGAGGGCGGCGGCGGCGGAGGAGGGCGGCGGCGGCGGCGGACGAGATCGGCAGAGGAGGAAATCGACGAAGGAAATAGACGAAGGAAAAATGCGAAGGAATACTGAGTTCGGTGGAAGGACCACATTGTAAAAATGAGTTCGGTGGAAGGACCATTTGGTAAAATGTTTTGAGTTACAGAGGTGGAGAGAGAAAACAAAATTACTTGAGAAATCATTTTCTTTTGTTTGAAAACAAAACGTTTTGGTAAATTTTTTAAAACATTTAAACATTTTAGCATTTAAGGATGGCTTGAGAAATCATGGATGCTTAAAAAGAATCAAGGGAACCATGTAAGGAAAGAGAGAATCAAGGGGTTGGCTTGAGTACTTGCTCCTTTGGTGAAAAGTTTTAAACATATCAAGGGAATCACTACTGCATAAGCAGTTCATCCATTTATCTTGTTCAAAAAGAACAACAGAATGTTCAGCAGAATTTTCCAAAATATGCAGCAGCAATTTTTGCAAGAAAAATTCAATGCAAATGTGATGAAAGCACAAGTGCTTTATGAATTCTTGCATTGACATATATAGTAATACAAAATCAGTTAACTTCCTAACACATAGTAATAGCACACATATTTGATCATGCCATCATCAGGTCATACAAAGACTGGACAACATAATAAAAGTAGTCTTACATAAGCAGCACATCAACAAAAGTAAACACCAACAAGATGTGTTCCATAAGCAGCACATCAACATAAACCATCAACAGGATGTGTGCCATTGCAGCACATCAACAAAAGTAACCACCAGCCATATGTCTTCCACAAACTAACAGTAATTACATACTGCACAAACTACAGTCAAAAGCACCAACATAAACTAAAGCATCTTCAGTCAGCAACCATCAGCATTTCTTTAGATGTCTTCTATCTTGTGGACAGAGACACCAATGTAGTCTTGCATCCTATCAACCCTGATCAGCAGAAGAGAGCCTTGAACAATGGAGTTGGCCTGACAGAAATTGTCCATGTCTTGTCCATTCAGCCAGACAACCAGCCTGCCCAAGACCCCAGTTTGAATGAAGTAATGCCCAGCAATGTCTTCACTCATAGTCCTGCTAGAAAACCTTGCAATTCCCCTCTTTGGGTAATTGTAACCATGGACAAGGTTTTCTGGCAGTGCCTGCAATACAAACCACAGGAAGAGAGCATTAAGCAATGCTGAATGTGAAATGTAAGAAGTGTATGAACTGTATGAACAAGGTTTGTGAGACATGAAAATTACCAATCTTTTTGATGTAGCATCAACTGCATCAACTCTGTGAACAAAGTACTGAAGCTCATCAATTGAGTCGACATCATTTGAGGCATCCTTGTACATTTCCCAGACAATCTCAGTCATGTCTGCTTCACCAACAGCAGACATGTTTGAGAAAACTGTCTTGTAAAGCGTGTCTCTGATTGGCTCAGGTACATAAATTGGTCCTGCACAAATTTGCAAAACAATGAACACAAATTATTAAACAAACTAACTGTCTGAACAAGTTTCCAGAAGAGCAATGTACATACCATTCATAAGAAAGAAGGGCTTTTGGTTTCCATCAGGATCTGCAACAGATACTTGGAAGATGCCATCACCAGCCTCTTCTTCATACTCCATACCTTCTGCATCTTCATCATCAATCTCATCTTCACTGTCATCTTCAGTAGGTAACTTGAAGGTGACAACATCGTTGACATCAACAAGGTGTGACATGATGAAATAAGACCACCAGGGGCCACAGATGGCTGTGGAGTTTGTACTCTTCTCTAAGTAAAAGTCCAGCCTGTGGCCAGCAGCAAGAGCATGCAACCACTTGTCACCATACTTGTTCAGTTTTTCCTTGAAGTAACAAGGAACAGATCATGTTCAAAGCATGAAACACAATGTGAGATTAGTCTTGCAGATAAATAGAAATTTAAGTATGAAATTCAAGTAATCAATGTACAAGGAATTGCATACCGCAGAGTGATCATAGTCCTCTTGCACGATGATCTTGAATGATGTAGCACGCCTGTTTGAATATTTGCAGTTGGCCATAGGCTGGTGGCAGAACCGACAGTTGCCTTGATCCATTTGAACCTATCCCAAAGTAAATGTCAGTATATTAATTGATAGGTACCGTGGTGATAGACGATATGAACCCTAAAAAAAGTGTTTACAATGATGGAAACAAATCTAATCTAGCAAATGAACCCTAAAAAGGTTGAATGGGTTGAAACCATGATATAGAATCAAGCAAATGAACGCATGCAAGGATGAAAAAGGTTATATGGATTGGAACCATGCAGTCAAAACAAGCAAATGAACGCATGCAAGGATGAAAAAGGTTAAATGGATTGGAACCATGCAGTCAAATCATGCAAATGAACGCATGCAAGGATGAAATAGGTCAAACAGATTGAACCAATGCAAACAGATCTGAGAAGATTAGAAAGAGGGAATGAAGAATGTTCAATAGATTGAACCCATGCGAACACATCATCAATCAAGAAGAAGTGGCATAAAAAAATCACCTTGTAGAAAAGACGGTAAGAACTGGAAGCAAGGAGAGGGTTTTTTTTGTTTCGAACTAAACTTGCAGAAGAGGGGTTTTTTTTGTTTCGAACTCACCTTGCAGAAGAAGCGACTGCAAGATCCAGATGAACTTGAAGAAGAACCGTCGACGAACTGCTACAGGAGATAACCGCTTCCAATCGACACCGTCGAGGAACTGCTACAGGAGAAGTGGAAGAAGTGGAGCGAGAGAGATGAAGTGGAAAAAGTGACGGAGAGAGAGATGAACTGGTTAATATAGTAGGGGGACGGTATGACTTCCAACAACCCAGCCCACGATGAATTATATATGGGCTGGCGACCGGCCCAAAATGAAAATGAAGGCCCAGATCTGGTTAACGTTAGCCCACGATGCAGAGAAACTTCTGTTTTGAAATGTCCTTTATAAATGGCAGAAAGAACAACAAAATTTAGCCAAAACAATTTTAAAAATTAAAGGAAAGGCTGCTTTAAAATTCCAATTAAAAATTCCAATTTACTACTTTCAGATCAAATACTGTTGCAAGAAAAAATCCATGCAAATGTGATAAAAACACAAGTGCCTTAGCAATTCTTGCATGGTAAAACTTAAAAATCCTGAATTTTTTTGGAAATCTCCTTTAGAAATGGCAAAAAAGAACAACAGCTGTTGCAAGAAAAAATCCATGCAAATGTGATAAAAACACAAGTGCCTTGGGAATTCTTGCTTTCACATATATAGTAGTAATCACAGTAGATTACTACTGTCTTAAAATTGAATCTTAGCACATTCAAAACACATTTAATATTATCAAGCAAATCACAGTTGATTCAACAGTAGTCTAAACATTACAAATCACAATAGATTCAACAGTAGTCTAAACATTACAAATCACAATAGATTCAACAGTAGTCTAAACATTACAAATCACAATAGATTGGCAGAAAATAGATTAAACAGCAAGTCACACATGACCACTTAACAACTAGACCCTATACTTCATGGGTTGATGATCTCCACAAAGTCCAGAACAATTGCTTCAGCCCTTGGTGTTGCAATCATCGAAGGAGAGTTCCTTCAACAATATGTGACTGCTCCCTGAAGTTATCCCACCCAATGGTAATTGCAATGTGATCATCTCCTTCAATGTGGTACCAGGCTACAACAGGCTCTTCAAGGTCCCTCTTCCACAAGTGTGCAAATCCATTGACAGGTGAGCCGACATGGTTAAATGGTTTGGATTCAGGTACTGAAAGAGGGAAATAAAAGTTTTGTCAGTACAAACTTGTATTCACAATTGACAGCACATATCTTATTAGATGTACAACATACCAGGGCATCAAAGTGCACATTTTCCTCATTATAAATGTGAGCAAAGAACTGCATCTCCTTTGTACTCTCATAGAACTCATTTTCATCAAGCTCCTGGTTTGGAGCAGCCAACACAACTTTGGTCAGGCCAAAGGTAATGGCAGCCATATGCTCCTCAGTGATGGCTCTGATGTTTGTGAATATTGTCTTGTGGAGTTGCATCCTGATTCTTGGGATAACATCATAAACAACTGGTGCAGAACAAAGAAACAAGTCAGTATAAAAATGAATACCTTGTTAGTGTTCACAATTTGGTACATGAACAAATGAATAATGTATCGTACCTTGTTTTCCAACATAAGGTTTCTCTACCTTGTCAGTGTTCACAATTTGGTATACATTGAGATGGAATCTGTTCTCTTCTTCCATGTAGGTGAAAGAAACTACATCACCAAGTTGGATAGCATATAACCTCACAAGGGACCTCCAGTATGGACCACAAATAGTTGTAGTGGTACCATCTTTCTCAAGATACATGTCAAAAACCCTCATTGGGCATTTTGCCACCATCCAGTTCTCTGAACTTGCAAACTTACTAACTTGCTCCTTAAATTTGCAAGGCACAACCTGAAATAATTTAGAAGATCAGAGAGGGGAATGCAAAACTAATAGCATGTCATACTGAGCATTGCAAGGGCACATCAAGAAAAACTAATAGCATGTTAATGGTATTAATGCAAGGGAAAAATACAAGTTAGTGCACTAACCACTCCATTTTCAAATCCCTGCATCATCTGAACTTCGAAGGAAACTGCACGCCTGTTAGAACGGCGACCACAATTTTCCAGGGGTTGACGACAGAAAAGACAACCAACCGCGTCCATCCCTGATAAGAACATGAGTTGCAATCTCATCCATTGGTTGATGACAGAACAAATGAACATGAAGATTGATGCAGTGCAAGAATGTGAAACATGTAAAGAAATTTACCTACGAAAAGTGCAACGCAGATGTAGGAAAACAAACTGCCCAAACTGATCCACCCTTTGGTTGTGGCACTGCATGAATCAATCAAGAAAGAAGAAGTACAAAGTCATGATCAATGAAGCAGCAAGGAAGAACAATGAGAAGTGACAAATAGTCGAACTCACCAGGAACTGCTTCTTTGGATTTCCCTGGACGGTTTTTCTCCTTATGTAGGTGTCAGGCACAATGATTCCACGTAGTGCAACCACTTACCCACGTTCCCACGATAGACAGGGAGAGACCCTCATGTCGTTTCCCAAAAAGGCCCACAGGCCCATTGTGCAAATAAGTAATTAAAGTGTAGGCCCAATAGAACATAAATACATTGAATGGACATTTTTAAAATTGCTTTTTGAAGAAAACATATAAACAAACATGATTTTTCTAAAAACAAAACAAATCAAAAAAATTTAAATGCCAAATGTTGGCTACCTGCCTTGTTCTGAATATAGATTATTTCAGAACATTGATGGCAGGATAGTCATTTTGTACAAAAGGAAAAAAATCATCAACAATCATACATCACCAAGGATAATATTTCATACATTGCAGAACAATGCAAGCATGGTAATCATACTTAATTGATAAGATCCATGCATAATTTACAATAGTCTTGACCAGTATTACAGCAGTACCCAATAACACTTAACATCATAACTTATAACTAGTGAACCATCCAACACTGCTCTTCTCCATTAGGTCATTCTTGTAAATCTTCAAGTTTTATGATCACCATCCTTAGCCAGGCGAATTGGTCCCTCCTTGTGTATGGAATTTCCCTCTCATCCTTGAAGGTTATCTTGCAAACGTCTCCTTCCTTGAGCTTGAATGCTTCTACAGTTTTTGTCCAGCCAACACTGATCTTGGCCTTTCGAGATCCATCATACCTCATCCTGCAGTACTTGCTTAGAGTGCTTGTGCTAGAGTTGACAACTACAGCGACATCCTGAGCTCCACCAGAAATACCATACTTAATGTGCTGTTGTGACATGAGAAATTGAACAAGGTATGCAGTTGTGTACTCTTGTGAAAAATCCTGAAATTCATGGATCGAATTTGAATTCAGTAAAATTTCTACAATCTTATAGAACATGCATCAATGGAAGGCAACAACATTCATCATCAGATGCTATTCAAAATAATGCAGAGAAAGCTAGAGGACTTACCAGTTTACCTTCACCTGGTATTACATTGTTCTTCATCAGTGTGCAGACATAGTGCTTCATTTCTGGCATTGGCAGCTCCTCCACAATGCTACATAGCTGATCCCTTTGTTTACAAGTCAGCTGCACTTCATTACCAAAAATGCAGCACTTGTCAAATGATTGATCACCAGATAAACCTGGCCCTATTTGACAAAATAGTGTGGTGTTAGAATAATAATAGGCTAATTCATATTTGAAACAAAACATTGATTACAAACAAACATAACACTGATTACAAACCTCTAAGAATGGTCCATGTGTTCCAATCATCATCATCAGCACTGAAGTAATCATCCTCCTCACTGAAGTAATCATCCTCTTCACTGTAATGATCATCCTCTTCACTGAAGTAATCATCCTCTTCAGTCTCATAGTCTGGCTCCTCTTTGTTCTTCTCACTAATGGGCAAACAAGATAAATTAAGCTACATTAGATTAATTTATCAAGCAAATCCATGATGGCATACAGATGCACTAACAAAAATTTCATGAAACAAACCTGTGGGATGAACCAACTCCTCCTCTTTGTTCTTCGCCACCAGTGGTTGCAGATCGTGAGAATGGTGTTGTAGATCGTAAAACGGAGATGTTGTGAATCTGCCCCGGTGGCAGGGACTCCAGGGAGGGAAATGTTGAGGAAGTTGGTGAGAGCGGAATGGTGACGGTCCTGCGGAGGGGAGCCTGTGGTGCCTGCGCCGGAGATGGTCAATCATTCACCAAATAAGGAGTTAAATCAATGCTCTGAAAGCAGGAATTGCACAACAGAGAGAGAAAATTGAGGGGCAGTTGGATCAGTACCTTGTCTCGCCTCTCCTTCGCTTGGTCCTGCGCCCGAGATGGTGACGGAGATGGAGCAGAGAAGGGCCTGCGATGGGGACCTGCTCCAGTAGATCCTGGGACAGGTAGCTTGCGGCCTGAAGCTTTCGGTGGCTGCACCGGTGGAAGCGACGGAGACGGAGACGGCGGCCCAAGATTGGGGATCCTGCTGTTAACACCCGGATTTTTAAGTCCAGATGCCTATTATGCCATACATCGCAATCCCAGGAATATTGTTGTTGCGAGACATAATAGTTGAATACCATAGAGTCATCATTTATTACAACACATAATCGTCTTACAAAGATAGATCACATGATCCAATATTACAATAGTAGTTGATCTATTGATCAACAAACATTACAAATAGCGGAAGCGAAGTAGTAGTGGATATCTAGTCCACAGGCCAACGCTTGACGTCAGGAGCGGTCCTAGTTGTCGTAGACGTTCTGCTGTCCATCTTCCTCGTACAGCTGTCCACCTTCATAGTCTGGCCATTTGAATAGCCAGGGACAAAGCCATGAGTACTTTTAAAGTACTCGCAAACTAATACTAGTGTAATCACTATCAATTGTGGTAAGGGGATACTAAGCTCTAGGTTTATTTGCATAAAGCCAAGTTTATTTCATAAACATTTAGTAAAGATGCTTGAATCACTAGACTAACTCAAGTGGGAACATTAGTGTCATTCCCACAACTCTGTTGTGATTCAATTCAAAGTCACCATTCAACTTTCAAATTCAAGCCACCAGTCATATGTCACATTTTTGAAAATGGTCTGATGACGGAACAGTATGGCCTTTCCAATCGTCCGTAACCGTGGACACGGCTATTCGAATAGTTCTACACTCTGCAGAGGTCGTACACTTGTGCCACAATATTTGCAATAATCCGTCAGGGTTAACTGGCCCTGATTTATCATACTCCGTATGCGGACTACCCAACCTTAACCTTTCACTTATATACTCTAGTATAGGCACCTCTCCCCATGAGCTTGGCCTCCCAGTGAAGACAGACAGTCAGCCTGGGAACTGCACAGGGCTTGGGCCGGACAATCACCTCATTTCACATCAATTCACATCAATTCACTTTCAACGGAGGCAGCCTCGGCATGACCCCTATGACGCTTGTTTAGAGGGAACCCATAGTAAAGCACATAAATTTCTAGTTAAGCCCTTACCCATGTTGGGTATTGTGTGGGGGTACTTTCAAAATTGGAATGGTATCGCATCCGAACCCAACCATCAGTGTTTTTGGTAAAATTCACCAAGTCATTCACCAGTCATATTCACCTTCAAAATCTTTCAATAGAATGACTCCTCATTCCAAGGTTTTCAACGTCATTCAAATTCACAAGTTCCCAACTAGAGTAGTCACTTTTAATATTGAGCACTAGCCACTAGTTATGAGGGGTGCTAAGTATCTTGGAGCTTGCTAGGCTAAGTGTGATTCTCTTGTACTACTCTATAATTCAACCAAGTGAATCATAAACCAAAAAGTAACTTTGATAAATAAAATCAAGTAAAGCTTGTAAAGTAAAAACTTTGGGATAGGTTCATAAAGTAAAATGTAATGGTGCCTTGCTCTTGTAGAGCTTTGCACTTGGCAAGAATGTAAACTTGCAACCAAAATAGTTTGCATTAGTCTAACTTGCATTGGTAATAGCTTGCAAGAATATTAGCTTGCCTTGATTGGTGAGGTGATCAAAGTGTTCTTCTTCTTCCTCTTGATAGAAAACCTCTTCCTCTTGATAGTCTCCGGTACTAGCGTCTATAAACGAATACGAGGATACAATCACCAAACAACACTTAAGTAATCTTAATTAGCCTTAATGGCTCACACAATTGATCTAGCCTCACTACTTATCACCTATTCACAATTTATTCTAGGGTTTCTTTATTTACTATTAGGAGAAAATAATTTCCTCTCATTGAATCTTCTTAAGATTTAATTTCTCTTATGAATAATATATGACCTAGATTGACCAAAGTCAACCTCTTCATACTTATCATTTGAGACAATGATTTAAATGAGGTTCCATACCTCCTGCAATTCAATACTAACATGGTAGTGATTTAATGCCACCAAATAATTCAATATGAGATTACATAGACTATGATCACTACCTCATGTTGAATTATTTGAGAACAAGATTTAGATGAGAGGCATACCTCTCATATGATTTAACACATAGTTGTAATTAATTTAAAAGACTACTATTGAGGTGATTTAATATTCCTAAATAACCAGGGATGATCCCATGTTGACCAAGGTCAACACTTCACACTTAGTATTTGAGAAAAGTGAGTTAAATGAGATTCATCATCTCATGTGATTTAATTAACCTTTGCAATGATTTAATATCATCAACTAATTTAGTTATGAGTTTTAATTGACCATGGTTTCTACTTCATATTAAATTAGTTGAGACAAGAGTTAAATGAGATCAACACATCTCACATGATTTAATAGATAGGTTTGAACAATTTAAATACTACTTATGAGAATGATTTAATATTTTCAAATAGGAACATATGGGTCATTAATACATGTGTTATCAATTCTCATTGAACCATTTTGGAGTAATGATTTAAGTGAGAAGCTATACCTCATATAATTTAAAACTATCATCTAAATGATTTAAAATCTCTAAGTAACCAAGCATGAGGCTCATTAGACCAAGGTCAGTACCTCTAGTTGAATTACTTAGGATCACCATTTAAATGAGAGAGAAGCCCCCATACTATTTAAATAAGTTTATGTGTATGTATTAAATGGGCTAGAAATGGCTCCATAGCCATTATTTGACTCTAGTCCATGATCATGCAAAACAACTATGCTATATTTTTGCATAAACAATTAGATTATGTCAAATTTGATTTATTAGAGTTGGAATCAACTTAAAATCATTTATAGATAATTTTTAATATTTATTTGAAGTCAGAAAAGGCCCTGCCTTATTATTTTTATCATTTGGATTTAATTACGAATTTGGACATGAGGCCAGTGGCATTGTTTAGATAATTTCATGAGCTTTCCGAATATATAAAATTTGCTAGATGTGGTTTGGTAGATTTCAAACTATTCAAAAATTACTAAAGCATCTGCAGGGTTTTTAGAATAATTATTAAATCTAGATTTGAATCTGTGGGCTAGGCGGGAAAGCAAATGGGCCGAAACGAGAGGAGAGGGACTGGGCTGGCCCAACTAGCGCTGACCACGCCGCGGGCCGCCTGACATGGGGTCCCACGCGTCAGTGACTTACCTCAACCGAAGCGGTACGCGTGAGGGATGGCCGTCGGATCAGGAGAGGATCGCACGGCCGTGGTTCGTCGTTGTCGACGGGGGAGGGGACGTGCTGCGACGGCGAGGTAGGGGGTCGGCGGCTTGATGGAGCTCCGGCGAGGGGCGGCGCAGGGGCTAGATGATGTTGTCGACGACGAGGAATCGAAGGGTACCGGTGGCGGAGCTTGAGGTGGCCTATATCAATGGATTGATCTGCGGCGGCTTGCGGGTCTCCGGCGAGAAATTGGACGGCTACCGGCAGCAATGTGTAGTGGAGAGGAGCGGAGGAGGTCGAGGAGAGGTAGGGGAGCAGATGGTGTGAAGGAAGAAGGGGCGGAGGAGCGCTATTTATAGGAGGGTGAGGAGGCCGGCGGGTGCTGTGAAGGGGCAGGCATGGCGCGGCGTCTCCAGCGATCAAAGGGGCAAGCTAGGGGGCGCGCGAGGTAGGCGGTGACTAGGCGGAGCTAACGCGCGTGATGGCGCAGCAAGGGGAGGACGAGGGAGTACTGGCGACGCTCGAGTGTTCGCGGTACGGGAGCGGCAGAACGTCGATCATGGCGACGGCTAGGGTGCACGCGCAGGCATTCGAGCATGTCTAGGGTGTAGCTGGTGGTGCGGTGCTCACGCGTGCCAAGTGAGAGAGGGAGAGGAGGGCTGAGGCGACCGTGCTCTGGCGTGCTCTGGCGCGTCCAGGGCGTCGTCTGGGCGCGCTCACCGCGTGCCAGGCACGTTTCTGGCGCGTCTGGGCACGGCTCGTGTGGCCAGTGCCTTGCGTGGCTTTAGCCAGGGATGGTACCAGTAGGTTCATGGAGGAGTGGACTACCTAGTTGACATGGTACAAGGGGCCAGAGGGGAAGAATAACCATGAGTGGCATGGTGAGTTTCTCATTGCCGGCATGGTACAATGGTGATCATTTCTTGGTTTTAATCGACCAACCCAGTACATGGCTTGATGCAGGAGAGGTACCAATAGGTTGATGATCACCATTCAAAAGGGGTTTAGGCAAAAAATCTGGTGGGTAAAAGGGTGTGTGCCAAAATACAGTTCATGCCTGCCAAGTGTTTGACAAAATGGCCGCATGAGAATTTTTGTTGAATTTTGCAATTATATTTGGTGGAGCTCAATTATATAAGTAAAGAGAAAGAATGGTGGTGGTGGTGTCCAATTTGGCAAAGGTTTGTGAGATTTCAAATTTGAGGTTGATCTTCACTTTGCTTCACATACACTATTTGCCACATTCATACCGGTCAACCTAGTCAATTCTAGCCATGGTGGTCAACATGAAAGTTACTCACCTAGACCTGGTCTTGGATGACATGGCTTTGGTTGATGACGAGGGATCACCTCGCCAATGCCTACGTATTGTAGACTTGGGTTTCGGGAGAGAGCGACGATGGAGATTCCGGGAACGAGATTAGGCACACGACGTACCCAGCTTCGGGTCCCCTCGGTGGAGGATCCCTACGTGCTGCTAGCAATCTACTATATGATCATAAGTATGTTTACAGGGTGCCGCCGTAGGCGGAGCTATGCTGTCTATATGTTGGCCTCCCTCTATCGGGTGCCCTGGCTGGCTTTATATATGCAACCAGCCTAGGGTTTTACAAGAGTCCTAGTCGACTACTTCTTCGGGTTGCCTTATTGGGCCTTCTCCATATTGGTCTTCTCCATATTGGGACGAGCCAGGTATACTAATAATGGGTACCCGAAGGGTATGCCCATGTCAGTAGCCCCCGAGTTTATAGGGAAGTCGAAGACTTGCGTAGAAACTCCAAGCATAACCATCTCCGAAGTCGAAGAAATACAAGGCGAGGTCCATGTCGTAGATCATGTGTAGCGTAGATGATGTCGACGATTCTTGAAATTATCGGGTGCATCGCAAGCAAACAATAATTAACTCTCGGACGATGAACACTTAGCTTTTTAATCGGGTGTGGCGGAGTCGACGTGGAAGATCCCGCCCAGATAACGAGATTCAGTCGCCGTGATTCCCAGATAACGAAATCCAGTCGGCGGGTGCGGTCGACCAGGTAGAGTAGTCGAAACTTTGTTTCAATCTGCAGTTATATTACAGCGCAAAAAACTGTACGCAAATAATAGTACGAGCCAAAAAATATTTGGCAAATAATTTTGTAATTAATAATTAATTAGAAATATAGAACCTGATAATTTTTCCTCGGATGGCAGGTTTGTGACTTCGGATCCGCGAAACTATCTGTTCCGCGATAGGCGAGTCACGTGAATGAGTACCCGTCGATGTTTGCCTTTCCTTTTTCTTGCTGTATCTCTTTCCTATTGAATCAGGTGAAGACTCTTTTCTTTTTGGCACTTATCTCTTGCTGTTTTTTCTTCGCTTTCTTTCTTGGACCGATCAATGAGTAGTACTTTGCGCGATACTCGGCGCAATCCAATGATGTTGATGCTGCGGAAGGAAACCAATATATACTGAATCCAACCATGTGACAAGAACCAGATGATGCATTGGGACTTGGCCTGATGAACATGTATCGCGCGAGAAGCCATGTACTCCTTTCCTTGTAAAATTTGGATCCGATCTGGTGCTGTCTTTTTTTTTTGCCTTGTGAAATTTGGATCCAATCTGGTGCTGCCTTTCTTTTCTTTTGCATGAATCTTGTACGGAACCTTCCTATTGCTTCTGTCCTCTTATGGAACTTGACCCATACGCTAGTCGACTTGTGGATGATATCTTTTGAACCGACGAAATTCTCGTACCGCTTTGTGGCCGCACAGCCGCGGTGATTGTGCCGACCACACCGCTGGATTCCACCTGATAACCTTGAAGGTATACTCCATGCCGTTGAACGTGCTGATGATGAAGGATCTCGCCCGGATGAAAAAATCCAGTCGTCGCCAATTCCCACAGACGGCGCCAATTGATGAGGGATCACCTCGCCAATGTCTACGTATTGTAGACTTGGGTTTCGGGAGAGAGCGACGATGGAGATTCCGGGAACGAGATTAGGCACACGACGTACCCAGCTTTGGGTCCCCTCGGTGGAGGATCCCTACGTGCTGCTAGCAATCTACTATATGATCATAAGTATGTTTACAGGGTGCCGCCGTAGGCGGAGCTATGCTGTCTATATGTTGGCCTCCCTCTATCGGGTGCCCTGGCTGGCTTTATATATGCAACCAGCCTAGGGTTTTACAAGAGTCCTAGTCGACTACTTCTTCGAGTTGCCTTATTGGGCCTTCTCCATATTGGTCTTCTCCATATTGGGCCGAGCCAGGTATACTAATAATGGGTACCCGAAGGGTATGCCCATGTCAGTTGACCAAGTTTAGTTTAAGAATTGAGAAAAACAGAGGGGTAAAGTAGTGAAGAAATTATTTTTGGGCCATATGACCATTATCATATGTATGAAGAAATCTTGATTTCTTTGGGTTTGATTCTTGATCCAAGGATGCATTTGTGTTAGTTTATCATATTAAAGTATTTGACAAGCAAGAGGGCAAGCAATTTTGGCCTAAGTTGAAGAGTTGCAATTTGGCATATTGTGTATGTGAGTGAAATTGGGATTTTTCTCCCTATTTACTTTCTCTTCATTGAATTTGACTTTTGTTGACTCTAAGATGATTCTTATTAGTTTAGAAACATTTCCAAACCATTGAATCCATTTATAAAGGTCTTGTTCCAAGATTTGCAAAAATGGCCATAACACATAAAGATGATGTGTCAAGTTTTATTATTTTTGTAAATGGTTCCCCTTGATCTACTTGGGCATTGGTTAGGGTCAATTTAGGGTTATATTAGGTTTGGAGAAGGTTTCATATCATTTGGTCAAGGTTTAAAGGCATAGGTCAAGGTTTGGTGAAATGGGTATGTGCCACATATGCCTCTATGCATATGGTGCATTTGATTTTTGATTTGACTTTGCTTGACCCAAATGGGGTTGTTGAGTGTTGAAATGGTATATGGAAGTGATCCAACCATTCATAACAAGTCCTAGGGTCAAGCTTCTCAAATTCAAAAATTTGCTATTTTACTCTCATATGCCTCTATGGCATTTTTAGTTTCTTTTTATTTTTCTTGGGAAACAACTTGGATTTGGTTTGATAAGCCTTTGGTAAGGTGTATGAAGGTTTTCCAAACCTTTAAGCAAGGTAGAAAAGCTTAGGGTAAGGATTTATAGGAATAGCCATAGGCACATATGCCTTTTTCTTATTTAACTTTCTTTTGTTTTATTTTAACTTGGATGATGAAAGGAGGGGTGGGGTTTAGGGTTTAAAATTATTTCAAATACTAATAACAAGCAATCATGGCAATAGCACAAGAATTAAGCAAGATCACTATGTATCAAACTTAATTTAATAAAAGTTTTTGTTGGTTCCAAAATTTGGAACTAGGGAAATTTATTTATTTTGTTTTGAATTTCTGGGATGTTACAAACCCTTCCCCCTTAAACAAATCTCGTCCCGAGATTTTAAGAAAAGTTAGGTTCCTAAGAGAGATTGAGCATTTTGATTAACAGGAAGGCATACTTGTCAGGGTCTGGGGTGCTTCCTGAGCTTCAGTGGCAGTCATGTGGTAGAAACGTCCGTTGTTGTTGTTGTTCTGGTTCCTTCTTCCTGCGAAGCGGCGCTGTTGCTGGGCAGGTGCAGCGGTGTTGGCGGTGATCTTGGCAAACTTCTTGGGGCACTCCTTGGAGTAGTGTCCCACAACTCCACATTCATAGCAGTTTACAGTTGACTTGTCCTTTGGGGTAATGGGTACAACATTGCTTCCAGTCCTTGGGGCATTGTTGGCGGCTTTCATCGGGCACTTATTAGAGTAATGACCAGTAACACCACATTCATAGCAAGTCACATTGGACTTGCCTCTGGGAGCATGGTTGGGTATTGGGATGAGCTGCTCCAGTGATGCTATCCTCACGCGGAGGCGAGCAATGAGGTAGTCTTTCTTGGCATGCTGATGGCGAAGTGCCTTGCGCTCCATTGCAAGGATGTTGATGGTGTCAGTCATCTTGGCGTGCTCCATGTGCATCTGGTTGGCCTGGGCACGGGAGTGGTTGCGGGTAGGAGGTGCCATCTGAACAATGAGGTAGATCATAAGATAAGAGGGAAATTTCTATGGTTTGTTTGGATAAGAATTTGAAAAGTTCAAAACTTGAAAACTTGAGTAGTGTTGAGGGGGTAAAACCAACAACACTTTTTCATTCATACCAAACATCACACATTACAAAGCTAACACACCGTTGGTTTTAAGAACCATTCATCGCTCTATGATACCAAGGGACGGATACCACTCACACCTACGATAGTGCTTTCGTGATACTATTCTTCATCTTCAGGGGTGGTGTTCTTAGCGACCAGCGCGGGCGTTGTCCAACTCCTTGCGGGACTTGCGAAGCAGGAAGCCCAGGCATGCGACATAGTAGTGCATCTCCGGGTGTGGTGGCATGGTTAGTGGTCTTCCCATGGGATCATGTCTTGGGTAGTAGACAAAGCGGGTGTTCTTGATCTTGTTCTCATTTTGTCCGCACAAACGGGCAATTGCTTCTTGCATGGCTTTGGCTATTCCATCCTTCCAAGTCTTTCCCGTTACAGAAAACCATATGGTTTCCCATATTGGGGCTCCTAGCTTTCCTCTCAGATCTGCAGTAACTTCCCACCGAGGTGGTCCTCCCGATGGATGGTTGAGGGGTATTCCGAAGAACTCGGGATACGGGCGTCCTAAATATTCCACTAGTTTCTCCAGATCCTTCTCGAACATTAGGTCTCCTCCATGACCAAGTTGATAGGAACTTACATTGGTACTCCATCTGTGAGCAATTAGGGTAAGTAAGTTAATGAAGTGCTCAAGTGTGCAAACTTTTAGGTAGACTTGTAAAGAAAGTAGAGCATGGATTTTCTCACTTTGAAAAAGAACTTAAGGATAAGAGTGAGAATAAGTTTTCATAAATATTCACTTCATTGGTTTTTGAAACTAAATTTTTCAGACGTCCATTCTAACTAGGGTCTCCTAAGGTCAAACAATGGCTCTGATACCAACTTGTCAACACCCGGATTTTTAAGTCCAGATGCCTATTATGCCATACATCGCAATCCCAGGAATATTGTTGTTGCGAGACATAATAGTTGAATACCATAGAGTCATCATTTATTACAACACATAATCGTCTTACAAAGATAGATCACATGATCCAATATTACAATAGTAGTTGATCTATTGATCAACGAACATTACAAATAGCGGAAGCGAAGTAGTGTTACCACCCGATTTTGGCCAAATCAGGAGATGGGCCGTAAGTGAAGATGGGTTTGAAGGACGTACACATCGAGCATCTTCGAAGCGGCCTTGCGCTAAGAGTTTGGGCTAAATTGCCCGTGTATCTGTAATATACTAGATCACATCGTGTTTAGAATTAACGGATAGAGTCTGGCCCGTGCACGGTTAGGTGCACGCCTCAATTAGAAAGTCCCTTGGACTATAAATATGTATCTAGGGTTATCGAGAAAGGAGGACAATCATCGTTCAACAAACACAAAATCAGGCGCATCGCCACCCCTTTCTTCGAGGGTTTCTTCCGGGTAAGCACCATGCTGCCTAGATCGCATCTAGCGATCTAGGCAGTATACGTTTATTCGTCTACCTTGTACTGCTCGTGCTGAAGCGTTGTTGATGGCGAGCAGTACTACTTATCATTAGGTGTTTAGGGGCTTGCATTGATGCTTTCTCGTGCATATCTGCGTGGCAATGCCGTCCTCGACACCTAGCTGCCCTTACACCTATCCAGGTGTAAGGGCAGCATCTTGCTTGTTCGTTACTTAGCAGATCCGATCCGTTATAGTTGCTCCTTGCTCCGCAAGGATTAGTTTAATATCTGCATAGTTAGGCCTTATGCTGGGGTCGGACGATCCGGTAGTGCGTTAGAGGGTGTTTACCGTCCCTGCAAGGGATGTTCCGGGAATCAACGCTATGTTGGTTTTTAGGCCTCTTGCAGGGGTAGTTTGCATCATCTTCCGTAGCTGCTAGGCCCGATCACACGTAGGACGTTCCGGTTATGCGGTGAAAACCCTAAACTGTCGTAGATCGGTTTAGCTTTGTTTTGATCAAGCGGGATCCCCATGTCATTGTAAATCCAACGTGAACCATGGGGCGATCGGCTCCTTGAGCCGATCCACGAGAAACACGAGAGCCGATAGGGCTCGTATTTAATGTTTACGTGTCTACCATGCAGGGACAATCGAAGCACTCTAACACCTTCCTGATCGGGTCTAGGTCAGGTGGCACGCCCTAGCAACCGCCAGGACGTGGCTGGAAGATTTGCGGGACGACGCGAGGTGCCAGGGTCCACTAAGCGGCCTTGGGAGCCTCCCGGCTCTTCGTGTTGCTTAACCATTGCCCGTCGGGGGGTTTTGGAGGGTAACACATTCTGGCACGCCCGGTGGGACCTCTTCTGAAACATCCACGTCAACACCGACATCCGAGATGGCAGAGGAACAGATCACATACGAGGATCTTCCTGCTGAACACAAGAGGAGGTACGATGAGCTGAAGGCCATCATTGAAGCCGAACTCATCGGCTCTTTCGAGAAGACCCGTTCGCACGGCATCAGGTTCAAAGGATTCACGCCACAAGGCGCCCTCGATGGGTTGGATCTGTCTCTCCCTTCAGATGAACGTACCCGAGCCCTGCGACAGGAAATCAACTACATGGTGGCTCACTCGCTGCATCGGCACTCTGAGAGCCTGGTAAATACTTTGGAGCGCGTTGCGCTCCGTGTGGTGCAAGAGATCATGGAGCATCGGTACTCCCCTTCAGGACCTGTTCTAGGGACCCACCAGGGAGAGGTGCAACTCCACACCAGGCCACCATTGCCGTACGCGATGGCAGCTCCACAGCAACAAGGTTCACCGGCATACGTTGTCTACAAGGTTGGAGGTGATCCGGGCGACTACCAGTTCTTACATGAGCCGCCCAAGGAGATCCCACACGGATACGTGTGCACGTTTGTGCCGGACTGCAACAACTGGACGCAGGCGATCCAGGCTCCACCAGGAGGGATTGCCGAAGCAGGAGCAATTGTTCCGGCAGGAGGAACGGCTCGCGGCCGCGGGGGTTTGGGAGCGGAGGCTGAGAAACAGGCGTGGCTAGCCAAGTATGCCACTGCACCGGTCCAGGAAAGCTCAGCTGCTACTACCTCCACCGCGGATCAGATCAGTGCGGTCCTGAGAGACCAGTTCGGCATCCTGCCGAAGAAGAAGATAATCGGCTATTCCAAGCCGTACCCCAATGAGTTTGACCTGATCCCACTACCACCTAAGTACCGGCTTCCGGACTTCAACAAATTCAGTGGGTCAGAAGGATCTAGCTCCATCGAGCACGTGAGCCGATACTTGGCCCAGTTGGGCATGGTTTCGGCATCGGATCAGCTACGGGTGAGGTTCTTTTCGCAATCCCTCACCGGTCCAGCTTTTGGATGGTACACCTCGTTGCAGCCAAATTCGGTGCGATCATGGAAGCAGTTGGAGGAACAGTTTCACACCCAATATCATTCGAAGCCACTGAAGCTGGTATTGCCGAACTAGCACGAGTTCGGCAAAGCGAGGAGAGACAGATGTACGAGTACATTCAACGTTTCGAGAGCTGTCAAGAACCGATGCTATTCGGTTCACTTAACTGAGAAAGAAGCAGTCGAGCTGGCCGTGGCAGGCCTTGCAGCGTCATTCAAGGATCTGACGTTCCAAGTGGAGTACAACTCGTTGACGCACCTGGTCAATAGATTGACCTTATATGAACAGCGCCATCCAGAACTGTACCAGGACAAGTTCAAGCGTGCGATAACCCTGGTCAATGCTGATGAGGATGAAGATTCGCGGAAGATCAGGAAGTCGCGATGAGCCGAATGGACTCGGACGCCGGTACTGTGTCCTGCAAATGGGTGAACCCACCGGGGCCTCCAAGAGGGTTGGACTTTGACGTGAGCAAAGCTGAACGGATCTTCGATGCGCTCCGAAAGAGAAACTGTTGAAGCTACCTGAAGGCCACAAGATCCCTACGGCACAAGAGATGAACAAAAGGCCATACTGCAAATGGCATCATACGTTCACGCACGCCACCAACGACTGCAAAGTATTACGCGCACAAATTCAGATGGCGATAGAATCGGGCCGATTAACTTTCGGACGGTTTGCCATGAAGGTAGACATGCGTCCGTTTCCGGACGTCAACATGGTGGACCTAAGCCACTCCATAAGGGAGCCCGGGTTCTCTTTTGATGTCAATATGGTAGGGTTTGTGATCCGCCATGGCACGGACAAAGCAGAGAACAGCCACTCTCGTGGCAAAGATAAAGAGGAGGCCGTTCCACGCGACCGGCCCCAAGATGATGATAGACGGTACCTAACCGAGGAGGAGGTGAGAAGCATACGGTATCAGCGCCCACTCTCCGTGAATCTCCTCAACAAATATGAGCAGCAGTACGACCGACGTCGGCGCTACGATGAAGACGATAGAAGATATCGTCGGTCTGATGCAGAAAACAAGAGGTATCGTCAGCACAACAGGAACAACGACGGGTACGAACGCCACGCTAGAGGGAGGTCAAGGGAGCAAGACGATGTGGATAAGCACTGGGACTGTCCCTTCTTCAAACATTGCTGGGACTCAGGAATGAGCCGATTGCCAACAATCGAGAACTGCCCAGAGTGCAAACAGCAAAGGAAGAGGACAAATGTAGATTCAGTGTTCGAGCATCTAGGACCTCTCCCACCTCATAACAGACGAGCTGAGTCATCTCAAGAAGAAGACTTCGAGGAGTCAGATGGAGAAGAAGATAGGTATCACCGACCAAGGTGGTGCCCTGATGGACTCAGCCACTCTCAGAAGCGTAGAGTGCAGCGGCTGCGAAACCTGGAGGAAGCCGAGGCACAGTACCTGTACACATTGAGAAGAGCACGGCCCGATCTGGCCGTGAAAAATCAGCAAACATTGGAGACGAAGGCGCGCCCGCCAAAGAAAGTATGGCGCCCAAAACAGGCGAAAGCCGATGCCCGCAGGCATCGGCTGATGCCGATGTAGAAACATCGGCTGACACAAACATGGTGTTTATACTCCCGTCGGAGTTTCGCGCTCCAAGCAACGAGGAGGTTTCAGTGGCTCAATTTGACTGCGGTCCACGACCAGTTATCTTTGAAAAGCCACGAGATAGAAGCTACAGGCATTTGAAAGCCCTATACTTGAGGGGTTACATCAATGGGCAGCCTGTCAGCAAGATGTTGGTTGACACCGGAGCGGCGATCAACATAATGCCGTATTCCATGCTACGACGTTTGGGGCACTCCAGTGATGATCTGATCAAGACCAACGTCACGTTAAGCGACTTCAACGGCCAAGCGTCAGAAGCGAAAGGTGTTCTGAATGTAGAGCTTACTGTAGGCCGGAAAACCATACCTACCGCGTTCTTCATCGTCGACAGCAAAAGCAATTACGCCGTCCTATTAGGAAGGGATTGGATTCATGCTAACTGTTGCATTCCATCTACAATGCACCAATGCATCATACAATGGGATGGAGATGAGGTGGAAGTGGTTCAGGCAGATGACTCAATCGAGATATCGTTAGCTGCCATGAGTGTGTGGGAAGCAGATGACCAAGAACCGCTCGCTGGAATCAGTTTAGAAGGCTGTGAGCGCATCGAGGCTTCGAGAAATGGGGTAAGGCTGGTGTTGTCCACCGGCCTGACGGAATAGCAATGTCCAAGACATTGGACATACGTGGCAAGGCCGATCCCTGCGATCGGCCCTCAAAAGAATAAAAAGCAAGGGATCTTATCTCCAGCATGCCACGTAGCTACAGCGGAAATCCAAGAAGTTGCAAACCATCGTCAAGCATTGCAACTGAAAAGGGGGGCCGATTCTGACAATCGGCCAAAATTATCCTCAACATACCTTTGTCTGTGTTCAGCATTGATCCAACAGATGCCTGAAGAGCCGATACCATCAATTACTTGACAGAATCGGCTCGGGGGGCACATAGATGGATGAGACACGGATATGAAGCTGAGGATGCATGCCAAAGGCCCAGTAGCTCAAGGTTTAAAAATGGAAAATCCAAAAATTTTGAGCACAGCCGATGCGGAGACATCGACTTACGAATTCAAAGCCGATGCACGGCCATCGACTCAAGGGGTACAAACTGTTACATGGCGAGGCCCTACTCTGCGAGGACCTCCAACTGTTTGATGATTCAGGTCTTCTCTGCGAGGATCTCCAGCTTCGTTTACAGACCTTCAAGTGTAACGGTGCTAGCAGAAGCGTCAAGTTGGGCGCTCGAAACTGCCCAACTTCCTCACGAAGAGCCGGCTCTTCGTGTTGCTTACACCTCCTAGATGCGTCAAGTTGACCAAGGTGACGATTTCAACATCCTCACCAGAAGCTGCATCGTTGAACTAAAAGTGGCTCGGGGGGCAGCTCACCTTGGAGGCTCTCTGCTATTGAAAGCCGATTTGGTCAGAATCGGCTGACGCTGCACCACAGTTGGGAAGCCGATGATGGACCATTCGGTTGATACACCTTTATCCTCGCCTTGACTGAGACTCCAAGAGGAGAACGGCCGGAGCTGACGGGAGGTATTCGAAGGGCGAGCCATGATCATCGATGGGCTCTGGATCAGTTTGTGCTGCGAGGAAATGGAGCATCACAAGGACAGTTATGGGCGAATGGTGCCTGTTTTTGCAAGGTGTTAGCTTCAGCATTCGAGTTGATCCAGCAACAGTCCTAGGGCTCTCCTGAAGGCAAGGAGGATCAGGAAGGGAAGAATGCGGCAGAAGAACGTCTGGAATTTAAAGTTAATGAGGAGAATGGACGTTATTTCAGGAACTTGCCGCTAAGTCTAACATTCCATTCAGTCGGATCTGCATTTCCAAGATCTGGGGGTTTGCACGATTATAGCTTGGCCCTGTCTGATCGAGAGTTTGGAGGTTCGGATGGATCTATCCTGAGATTTATCGTGAAAGATGATACGTCTCCAATGTATCGATAATTTCTTATGTTCCATGCCACTTTATTGATGATACCTACATGTTTTATGCACATTATATGTCGTATTTATGCATTTTCTGGAACTAACCTATTAACAAGATGCCGAAGAGCCAGTTGCTGTTTTCTGCTGTTTTTGGTTTCAGAAATCCTAGTAAGGAAATATTCTCGGAATTGGACGAAATCTTCGCCCAGGGTCCTATTTTTGCACGAAGCTTCCGGAAGACCGAAGAGGGAAGGAAGTGGGGCCACGAGGCGCCGACACCATAGGGCGGCGCGGCCCGGGCCCCGGCCGCGCCGACCTAGGGTGTGGGGCCCTCGTGTGGCCCCCGCGTTGCCCTTCCGCCTACTTAAAGCCTCCGTCGCGAAAACCCCGGTACCGAGAGCCACGATACGGAAAACCTTCCGGAGACGCCGCCGCCGCGAATCCCATCTCGGGGGATTCGGGAGATCGCCTCCGGCACCCTGCCGGAGAGGGGATTCATCTCCCGGAGGACTCTTCATCGCCATGGTCGCCTCCGGAGTGATGAGTGAGTAGTTCACCCCTGGACCATGGGTCCATAGCAGTAGCTAGATGGTCGTCTTCTCCTTGTTGTGCTTCATTGTTGGATCTTGTGAGCTGCCTAACATGATCAAGATCATCTATACTGTAATTCTATATGTTGTGTTTGTCGGGATCCGATGGATAGAGAATACTATGTTATGGTGATTATCAATCTATTGTTTATGTGTTGTTTATGATCTTGCATGCTCTCCGTTATTAGTAGAGGCTCTGGCCAAGTTTTTACTCTTAACTCCAAGAGGGAGTATTTATGCTCGATAGTGGGTTCATGCCTTCATTGACACCTGGGACGAGTGACGAAAGTTCTAAGGTTGTGATGTGCTGTTGCCACTAGGGATAAAACATTGATTCTATGTCTAAGGATGTAGTTGTCGATTACATTACGCACCATACTTAATGCAATTGTCTGTTGCTTAGCAACTTAATACTGAATGGGGTTCGGATGATAACTGAAGGTGGAATTTTTAGGCATAGATGTAGTTGGATGGCGGTCTATGTACTTTGTCGTAATGCCCAATTAAATCTCACTATATTTATCATATCATGTACATGCATTGTTATGCCCTTCTCTATTTGTCAATTGCCCGACTGTAATTTGTTCACCCAACATGCTTTTATCTTATGGGAGAGACACCTCTAGTGAACTGTGGACCCCGGTCCTATTCTTTACATAGCATACAATCTACTGCAATTGTGTTTTACTGTTTTCTTGCAAACATCTTCCACTCGATACGTTTAATCCTTTGTTACAGCAAGCCGGTGAGATTGACAACCTCACTGTTTCGTTGGGGCAAAGTACTTTGGTTGTGTTGTGCAGGTTCCACGTTGGCGCCGGAATCCCTGGTGTTGCGCCGCATCACATTTCGCGACCATCAACCTTCAACGTGCTTCTTGGCTCCTACTGGTTCGATTAAACCTTGGTTTCATACTGAGGGAAACTTGTTTCTATACGCATCATACCTTCCACTTGGGGTTCCCAACGGACGTGTGCATCTACGCGTATCAAGCTAAATTTCTGGCGCCGTTGCCGGGGAGATCAAGACATGCTGCAAGGGGAGTCTCCACTTCTCAATCTCTTTACTTTGTTTTTGTCTTGCTTTATTTTATTTACTACTTTGTTTGCTGCACTAAATCAAAATACAAAAAAATTAGTTGCTAGTTTTACTTTATTTACTGTCTTGCTCTCTATATCAAAAACACAAAAAAAATTAGTTACTTGCATTTACTTTATCTAGTTTGTTTTATTTACCGTTGCTAAAATGAATACCCCTGAAAATAATAAGTTGTGTGACTTCACAAATGCAAATAATAATGATTTCCTATGCACACCTATTGCTCCACCTGCTACTACAGCGAGAATTCTTTGAAATTAAACCTGCTTTACTAAATCTTGTCATGAGAGATCAATTTTCCGGTGTTAGTTCCGATGATGCTCGCTGCCCATCTCAATAATTTTGTTGAACTTTGTGAAATGCAAAAGTATAAGGATGTAGATGGTGATATTATTAAATTGAAAGTGTTTCCTTTCTCATTAAGAGGAAGAGCTAAAGATTGGTTGCTATCTTTGCCTAAGAATAGTATTGATTCATGGACTAAATGCAAGGATGCTTTTATTGGTAGATATTATCCTCCCGCTAAAATTATATCTTTGAGAAGTAGCATAATGAATTTTAAGCAATTAGATACTGAACATGTTGCTCAAGCATGGGAGAGAATGAAAACTTTGGTAAAGAATTGCCCAACCCATGGACTGACTACTTGGATGATCATCCAAACCTTCTATGCGAGGACTAAATTTTTCTTCGCGGAATTTATTGGATTCAGCTGCTGGAGGTACCTTTATGTCCATCACATTGGGGGCGGCTACAAAACTTCTTGATGATATGATGATAAATTACTCTGAATGGCACACGGAAAGAGCTCCACAAGGTAAGAAGGTAAATTCTGTTGAAGAAACCTCTTCCTTGAGTGATTAGATTGATGTGATTATGTCTATGCTTGTAAATGGTAGATCTAATGTTGATCCAAATAATGTTCCTTTAGCTTCATTGGTTGCTCAAGAAGAAAATGTTGATGTGAATTTCATTAAAAACAATAATTTCAACAACAATGCTTATAGGAACAACTCTGGTAATAACTATAGGCCATATCCTTCTGCTAATGGTAATGGTTATGGTAATTCTTATGGGAATTCTTACAACAATAATAGGAGTGTACCCCCTGGTCTTGAAACCATGCTTAAAGAATTTATTAGTACACAAACTGCTTTTAACAAATCTGTTGAGGAAAAGCTTGATAAAATTGATACTATTGCTTCTAGAGTTGATAGACTTGCCTCCGATGTTAATCTTTTAAAATTGAAAGTTATGCCTAATAATGATATTGATAATAAGATTACTACTACAGCAAATGCCATCCAAGTTAGAATTAATGAGAATATAAGATTAATGGCTGAATTGCGTGCTAGGTGGGATAGAGAAGAAAATGAAAAACTAGCTAAAGAGAATAATGTAGCTAAAGTTTGGACTATTACCACCACTAGTAATGCTAATTCTTCACATGTTGCTGCACCTCCTACTATCAATGGTAAAATAATTGGTGTTGGCAATGTTTCTACTCCTAGTGCAAAGCGAACAAAACTGCCTGAAATTGCTAAAACAGCTGAAACTGCTTGTGATAAAACTGCTGAAATTTTTTCCAACCTTGGGAACAATGATCCAATTGCTGTAGCTCATAATGATTTAGATTTTGATGATTGCCACATCTCTGAAGTTATAAAGTTCTTACAAAAGCTTGCTAAAAGTCCTAATGCTAGTGCTATAAATTTAGCCTTTACAAAACATATTACAAATGCTCTCATAAAAGCTAGAGAAGAGAAACTAAAACTTGAAACTTCTATTCCTAGAAAGTTAGAAGATGGTTGGGAGCCCATCATTAAAATGAAATTCAATGACTTTGAATGTAATGCTTTATGTGATCTTGGTGCAAGTATTTCTGTTATGCCTAAAAAGATTTATGATATGCTTGACTTGCCACCATTGAAGAATTGTTATTTGGATGTTAATCTTGCCGATAATGTTAAGAAGAAACCTTTGGGGAGGATTGATAATGTGCACATTACGGTTAACAATAACCTTGTCCCCGTTGATTTTGTTGTCTTGGATATCGAATGCAATGCATCTTGTCCTATTGTGTTGGGAAGACCTTTTCTTCGAACCGTTGGTGCTGTTATTGATATGAGGGAAGGTAATATTAAATATCAATTTCCTCTCAAGAAAGGTATGGAACACTTCCCTAGAAAGAGAATGAAGTTGCCTTTTGATTCTATTATTAGAACAAGTTATGATGTTGATGCTTCTACTCTCGATGTTACTTGATTTGCACTTTCCGCGCCTAGCTGAAAGGCGTTAAGAAAAGCGCTTATGGGAGACAACCCATGTTTTTACTACAGTACTTTGTTTTATATTTGAGTCTTGGAAGTTGTTTACTACTGTAGCAACCTCTCCTTATCATGTTTTTGTGCCAAGTAAAGTTTCTATGTCAAAGTTGATGTTATATTTGGGATCGCTGCGCAGAAACAGCATTGCTGTCTGTCACGAATCTGGGCACAGTTCTCTGTAGAAAATTCGAAAAAATCTGCCAATTTACGAGCGTGATCCTCAGATATGTACGCAACTTTCATTAGTTTTGAGTTTTTCCATTTGAGCAAGTCTGGTGCCAGCTTTAAATTCGTCTTTACGGACTGTTCTGTTTTTGACAGATTCTGCCTTTTATTTCGCATTGCCTCTTTTGCTATGTTGGATTCATTTCTTTGATCCATTAATGTCCAGTAGCTTTATGCAATGTCCAGAAGTGTAAAGAATGATTGTGCCACCTCTGAACATGTGAATTATTAATTGTGCACTAACCCTCTAATGAGTTTGCTTGAAGTTTGGTGTGAAGGAAGTTTTCAAGGGTCAAGAGAGGAGAATGATATATTATGATCAAGAGGAGTGAAAGCTCTAAGCTTGGGGATGCCCCCGTGGTTCACCCCTGCATATTTTAAGAAGACTCAAGCGTCTAAGCTTGGGGATGCCCAAGGCATCCCCTTCTTCATCGACAACATCATCGAGGTTCCTCCCCGAAACTATATTTTTATTCAATCACATCTTGTGTTCTTTACTTGGAGCGTCGGTTTGTTTTTGTTTTTGTTTTTGTTTGAATAAAATGGATCCTAGCATTCACTTTGTGGGAGAGAGACACGCTCCGCTGTTGCATATGGACACATTATGTCCTTAGGCTTTACTCATAATGTTCAAGGCGAAGTTTCTTCTTCGTTAAATTGTTATATGGTTGGAATTGGAAAATGCTACATGTAGTAATTCTAAAATGTCTTGGATAATGTGATACTTGGAAATTGTTGTGCTCATGTTTAAGCTCTTGCATCATATGCTTTGCACCCATTAATGAAGAAATACATAGAGCTCGCTAAAATTTGATTTGCATATTTGGTCTCTCTAAGGTCTAGATAATATCTAGTATTGAGTTTTGAACAACAAGGAAGACGGTGTAGAGTCTTATAATGTTTACAATATGTCTTTTATGTGAGTTTTGCTGCACCGGTTCATCCTTGAGTTTGCTTCAAATAACCTTGCTAGCCTAAACCTTGTATCGAGAGGGAATACTTCTCATGCATCCAAAATCCTTGAGCCAACTACTATGCCATTTGTGTCCACCATACCTACCTACTACATGGTATTTCTCCGCCATTCCAAAGTAAATTGCTTGAGTGCTACCTTTAAAATTCCATCATTCACCTTTGCAATATATAGCTCATGGGACAAAATAGCCTTAAAAACTATCGTAGTATTGAATATGTACTTATGCACTTTATATTTTATTAAGTTGCTTGTTGTGCGATAACCATGCTTCGGGGAACGCCATCAACTATTGTTGAATATCATGTGAGTTGCTATGCATGTCCGTCTTGTCTCGAAGGATCTATCATTTTAGTGGTTGGAGCATGCAAAATTGTTAGAGAAGAACATTGGGCCGCTAACTAAACCCATGAATCATGGTGGAAGTTTCAGTTTTGGACATATATCCTCAATCTCATATGAGAATAATAATCATTGCTACATGCTTATGCATTTAAGAGGAGTCCATTATCTGTTGTCCATGTTGTCCCGGTATGGATGTCTAAGTTGAGAATAATCAAAAGCGAGAAATCCAAAATGCGAGCATTCTCCTTAGACCTTTGTACAGGTGGCATGGAGGTACCCCTTTGTGACACTTGGTTGAAACATGGCATGCAAAGATCCGGTAGTCCAAGCTAAGTAGAACGAGGTGCGGACACTATTAGTATACTATGCATGAGGCTTGCAACTTGTAAGATATAATTTACATAACTCATATGTTTTATTACTACCGTTGACAAAATTGTTTCATGTTTTCAAAATAAAAGCTCTAGCACAAATACAGCAATCGATGCTTTCCTCTTTGAAGGACCTTTCTTTTACTTTTATTGTTGAGTCGGTTTACCTATCTCCTTCCACCTTAAGAAGCAAACACTTGTGTGAACTGTGCATTTATTCCTACATACTTGCATATTGCACTTGTTATATTACTTTATGTTGACAATATCCATGAGATATACATGTTATAAGTTGAAAGCAACCGCTGAAACTTAATCTTCCTATGTGTTGCTTCAACACATTTACTTGGATTTATTGCTTTATGTGTTAACTCTTATGCAAGACTTATTGATGCTTGTCTTGAAGTACTATTCATGAAAAGTCTTTGCTATATGATTCACTTGTTTACTCATGTCATTACCTTTGTTTTGATCGCTGCATTCATTACATATGTTTACAAATAGTATGATCAAGATTATGATGGCATGTCACTTCAGAAATTATCTTTGTTATCGTTTTACCTGCTCGGGACGAGCGAGAACTAAGCTTAGGGATGCTGATACGTCTCCAACGTATCGATAATTTCTTATGTTCCATGCCACTTTATTGATGATACCTACATGTTTTATGCACATTATATGTCGTATTTATGCATTTTCCGGAACTAACCTATTAACAAGATGCCGAAGAGCCGATTCTTTGTTTTCTGCTGTTTTTGGTTTCAGAAATCCTAGTAAGGAAATATTCTCGGAATTGGACGAAATCTTCGCCCAGGGTCCTATTTTTGCACGAAGCTTCCAGAAGACCGAAGAGGGAAGAAAGTGGGGCCACGAGGCGCCGACACCATAGGGCGGCGCGGCCCAGGCCCTGGCCGCGCCGACCTAGGGTGTGGGGCCCTCGTGTGGCCCCCCGCGTTGCCCTTACGCAACTTTCATTAGTTTTGAGTTTTTCCATTTGAGCAAGTCTGGTGCCAGCTTTAAATTCGTCTTTACGGACTGTTCTGTTTTTGACAGATTCTGCCTTTTATTTCGCATTGACTCTTTTGCTATGTTGGATTTATTTCTTTGATCCATTAATGTCCGGTAGCATTATGCAATGTCCGAAGTGAAAATAATGATTGTGTCACCTCTGAATGTGTGAATTATTAATTGTGCACTAACCCTCTAATGAGTTTGCTTGAAGTTTGGTGTGAAGGAAGTTTTCAAGGGTCAAGAGAGGAGTATGATATACTATGATCAAGAGGAGTGAAAGCTCTAAGCTTGGGGATGCCCCCGTGGTTCACCCCTGCATATTTTAAGAAGACTCAAGCGTCTAAGCTTGGGGATGCCCAAGGCATCCCCTTCTTCATCGACAACATCATCGAGGTTCCTCCCCTGAAACTATATTTTTATTCAGTCACATCTTGTGTTCTTTACTTGGGGCGTCGGTTTGTTTTTGTTTTTGTTTTTGTTTGAATAAGATGGATCCTAGCATTCACTTTGTGGGAGAGAGACACGCTCCGTTGTTGCATATGGACACATGTGTCCTTAGGCTTTACTCATAATGTTCATGGCGAAGTTTCTTCTTCGTTAAATTGTTATATGGTTGGAATTGGAAAATGCTACATGTAGTAATTCTAAAATGTCTTGGATAATGTGATACTTGGCAATTGTTGTGCTCATGTTTAAGCTCTTGCATCATATACTTTGCACCCATTAATGAAGAAATACATAGAGCTTGCTAAAATTTGATTTGCATATTTGGTCTCTCTAAGGTCTAGATAATATCTAGTATTGAGTTTTGAACAACAAAGAAGACGGTGTAGAGTCTTATAATGTTTACAATATGTCTTTTATGTGAGTTTTGCTGCACTTGTTCATCCTTGAGTTTGCTTCAAATAACCTTGCTAGCCTAAACCTTGTATCGAGAGGGAATACTTCTCATGCATCCAAAATCCTTGAGCCAACTACTATGCCATTTGTGTCCACCATACCTACCTACTACATGGTATTTCTCCGCCATTGCAAAGTAAATTGCTTGAGTGCTACCTTTAAAATTCCATCATTCACCTTTGCAATATATAGCTCATGGGACAAAATAGCCTTAAAAACTATCGTAGTATTGAATATGTACTTATGCACTTTATATTTTATTAAGTTGCTTGTTGTGCGATAACCATGCTTTTGGGGAACGCCATCAACTATTGTTGAATATCATGTGAGTTGCTATGCATGTCCGTCTTGTCTGAAGGATCTATCATTTTAGTGGTTGGAGCATGCAAAATTGTTAGAGAAGAACATTGGGCCGCTAACTAAAGCCATGAATCATGGTGGAAGTTTCAGTTTGGACATATATCCTCAATCTCATATGAGAATAATAATCATTGCTACATGCTTATGCATTTAAGAGGAGTCCATTATCCGTTGTCCATGTTGTCCCGGTATGGATGTCTAAGTTGAGAATAATCAAAAGCGAGAAATCCAAAATGCGAGCATTCTCCTTAGACCTTTGTACAGGCGGCATGGAGGTACCCCTTTGTGACACTTGGTTGAAACATGGCATGCAAAGATCCGGTAGTCCAAGTTAAGTAGGACGAGGTGCGGACACTATTAGTATACTATGCATGAGGCTTGCAACTTGTAAGATATAATTTTCATAACTCATATGCTTTATTACTACCGTTGACAAAATTGTTTCATGTTTTCAAAATAAAAGCTCTAGCACAAATACAGCAATCGATGCTTTCCTCTTTGAAGGACCATTCTTTTACTTTTATTGTTGAGTCGGTTTACCTATCTCCTTCCACCTTAAGAAGCAAACACTTGTGTGAACTGTGCATTGATTCCTACATACTTGCATATTGCACTTGTTATATTACTTTATGTTGACAATATCCATGAGATATACATGTTATAAGTTGAAAGCAACCGCTGAAACTTAATCTTCCTTTGTGTTGCTTCAACACCTTTACTTCGATTTATTGCTTTATGAGTTAACTCTTATGCAAGACTTATTGATGCTTGTCTTGAAGTACTATTCATGAAAAGTCTTTGCTATATGATTCACTTGTTTACTCATGTCATTACCTTTTTTTGATCGCTGCATTCATTACATATGTTTACAAATAGTATGATCAAGATTATGATGGCATGTCACTTCAGAAATTATCTTTGTTATCGTTTTACCTGCTCGGGACGAGCAGAACTAAGCTTGGGGATGCTGATACGTCTCCAACGTATCGATAATTTCTTCTGTTCCATGCTACTTTATTGATGATACCTACATGTTTTATGCACATTATATGTCATATTTATGCATTTTATGGAACTAACCCATTAACAAGATGCCGAAGAGCCGATTCTTTGTTTTCTGCTGTTTTTGGTTTCAGAAATCCTAGTAAGGAAATATTCTCGGAATTGGACGAAATCTTCGCCCAGGGTCCTATTTTTGCACGAAGCTTCTAGAAGACCGAAGAGATAACGAACTGGGGCCACGAGGCAGCCAGGGGACAGGGCGGCGCGGCCCAGGCCCTGGCCGCGCGGCCCTACCCCCTGGGCACCTCGTGTGGCCCCCCGCGTTGCCCTTCCGCCTACTTAAAGCCTCCGTCGCGAAACCCCCGGTGCCGAGAGCCACGATACGGAAAACCTTCCGGAGACGCCGCCGCCGCGAGTCCCATCTCGGGGGATTCGGGAGATCGCCTCCGGCACCCTGCCGGAGAGGGATTCATCTCCCGGAGGACTCTACATCGCCATGATCGCCTCCGGAGTGATGAGTGAGTAGTTCACCCCTGGACCATGGGTCCATAGCGGTAGCTAGATGGTCGTCTTCTCCTTGTTGTGCTTCATTGTTGGATCTTGTGAGCTGCCTAACATGATCAAGATCATCTATATGTAATTCTATATGTTGTGTTTGTCGGGATCCGATGGATAGAGAGTACTATGATTATGGTGATTATCAATCTATTGTTTATGTGTTGTTTATGATCTTGCATGCTCTCCGTTATTAGTAGAGGCTCCGGCCAAGTTTGTACTCTTAACTCCAAGAGGGAGTATTTATGCTCGATAGTGGGTTCATGCCTCCATTAAATGCTGGGACGAGTGACGGAAAGTTCTAAGGTTGTGGATGTCGTTGTTGCCACTAGGGATAAAACATTGATTCTATGTCCAAGGATGTAGTTGTCGATTACATTACGCACCATACTTAATGCAATTGTACTGTTGCTTAGCAACTTAATACTGAATGGGGTTCGGATGATAACTCTGAAGGTGGACTTTTTAGGCATAGATGCGGTTGGATGGCGGTCTATGTACTTTGTCGTAATGCCCAATTAAATCTCACTATATTTATCATATCATGTATATGCATTGTTATGCCTTTCTCTATTTGTCAATTGCCCGACTGTAATTTGTTCACCCAACATGCTTTTATCTTATGGGAGAGACACCTCTAGTGAGCTGTGGACCCCGGTCCTATTCTTTACATAGCATAAAATCTATTGCAATTGTGTTTACTTGTTTTCTTTGCAAACATCTTCCACTCGATACGTTTAATCCTTTGTTACAGCAAGCCGGTGAGATTGACAACCTCACTTTGTTTCGTTGGGGCAAAGTACTTGGGTTTTGTTGTGCAGATTCCACGTTGGCGCCGGAATCCCTGTTGTTGCGCCGCATCACATTTCGCCACCATCAACCTTCAACGTGCTTCTTGGCTCCTCCTGGTTCGATCAACCTTGGTTTCTTTCTGAGGGAAAACTTGCCACTGTGCGCATCATACCTTCCTCTTGGGGTTCCCAACGGACGTGTACATTTACGCACATCAGGGATGAAGAAGGGAGCTACAGAAAATGGCCAAATAAAAAGGGGATATAGCGATTTAATGCTTAAGCAGTTCCCGAAGACGTGGTGCCAGAACTGTCAAATCGTGCAGAGAAGTTGAGGAGGCAAGACGTCATCATGAAGAATACTGCGACGGTTCTGCTCTGCCACGACGTGACCCCTCGAAGGAAAAGCGGATGGTTTTGAAATTACCATTATCAAAACCAGGGGGGCATGTGTTACCACCCGATTTTGGCCAAATCAGGAGATGGGCCGTAAGTGAAGATGGGTTTGAAGGACGTACACATGGAGCATCTTCGAAGCGGCCTTGCGCTAAGAGTTTGGGCTAAATTGCCCGTGTATCTGTAATATACTAGATCGCATCGTGTTTAGAATTAACGGATAGAGTCTGGCCCGTGCACGGTTAGGTGCACGCCTCAATTAGAAAGTCCCTTGGACTATAAATATGTATCTAGGGTTATCGAGAAAGGAGGACAATCATCGTTCAACAAACACAAAATCAGGCGCATCGCCACCCCTTTCTTCGAGGGTTTCTTCCGGGTAAGCACCATGCTGCCTAGATCGCATCTAGCGATCTAGGCAGTATACGTTTATTCGTCTACCTTGTACTTGCTCGTGCTGAAGCGTTGTTGATGGCGAGCGGTACTACTTATCATTAGGTGTTTAGGGGCTTGCATTGATGCTTTCTCGTGCATATCTGCGTGGCAATGCCGTCCCTCGACACCTAGCTGCCGTTACACCTATCCAGGTGTAAGGGCAGCATCTTGCTTGTTCGTTACTTAGCAGATCCGATCCGTTATAGTTGCTCCTTGCTCCGCAAGGATTAGTTTAATATCTGCATAGTTAGGCCTTATGCTGGGGTCGGACGATCCGGTAGTGCGTTAGAGGGTGTTTACCGTCCCTGCAAGGGATGTTCCGGGAATCAATGCTATGTTGGTTTTTAGGCCTCTTGCTGGGGTAGTTTGCATCATCTTCCGTAGCTGCTAGGCCCGATCACACGTAGGACGTTCCGGTTATGCGGTGAAAACCCTAAACTGTCGTAGATCGGTTTAGCTTTGTTTTGATCAAGCAGGATCCCCATGTCATTGTAAATCCAATGTGAACCATGGGGCGATCGGCTCCTTGAGCCGATCCACAGGGAAACCTGAGATCCGATAGGGCTCGTATTTAATGTTTACGTGTCTACCATGCAGGGACAATCGAAGCACTCTAACACCTTCCTGATCGGGTCTAGGTCAGGTGGCATGCCCTAGCAACCGCCAGGACGTGGCTGGAAGATTTGCGGGACGACGCGAGGTGCCAGGGTCCACTAAGCGGCTTTGGGAGCCTCCCGGCTCTTCGTGTTGCTTAACCATTGCCCGTCGGGGGGTTTTGGAGGGTAACAAGTAGTAGTGGATATCTAGTCCACAGGCCAACGCTTGACGTCAGCAGCGGTCCTAGTTGTCGTAGATGTTCTGCTGTCCATCTTCCTCGTACAGCTGTCCACCTTCATAGTCTGGCCATTTGAATAGCCAGGGACAAAGCCATGAGTACTTTTAAAGTACTCGCAAACTAATACTAGTGTAATCACTATCAATTGTGGTAAGGGGATACTAAGCTCTAGGTTTATTTGCATAAAGCCAAGTTTATTTCATAAACATTTAGTAAAGATGCTTGAATCACTAGACTAACTCAAGTGAGAACATTAGTGTCATTCCCACAACTCTGTTGTGATTCAATTCAAAGTCACCATTCAACTTTCAAATTCAAGTCACCAGTCATATGTCACATTTTTGAAAATGGTCTGATGACGGAACAGTATGGCCTTTCCAATCGTCCGTAACCGTGGACACGGCTATTCGAATAGTTCTACACTCTGCAGAGGTCGTACACTTGTGCCACAATATTTGCAATAATCCGTCAGGGTTAACTGGACCTGATTTATCATACTCCGTATGCGGACTACCAACCATAACCTTTCACTTATATACTCTAGTATAGGCACCTCTCCCCATGAGCTTGGCCTCCCAATGAAGACAGACAGTCAGCCTGGGAACTGCACAGGGCTTGGGCCGGACAATCACCTCATTTCACGTCATTTCACATCAATTCACTTTCAACGGAGGCAGCCTCGGCATAACCCCTATGACGCTTGTTTAGAGGGAACCCATACTAAAGCACATAAATTTCTAGTTAAGCCCTTACCCATGTTGGGTATTGTGGGGGTACTTTCAAAATTGGAATGGTATCGCATCCGAACCCAACCATCAGTGTTTTTGGTAAAATTCACCAAGTCATTCACCAGTCATATTCACCTTCAAAATCTTTCAATAGAATGACTCCTCATTCCAAGGTTTTCAACGTCATTCAAATTCACAAGTTCCCAACTAGAGTAGTCACTTTTAATATTGAGCACTAGCCACTAGTTATGAGGGGTGCTAAGTATCTTGGAGCTTGCTAGGCTAAGTGTGATTCTCTTGTACTACTCTATAATTCAACCAAGTGAATCATAAACCAAAAAATAACTTTGATAAATAAAATCAAGTAAAGCTTGTAAAGTAAAAACTTTGGGATAGGTTCATAAAGTAAAATGTAATGGTGCCTTGCTCTTGTAGAGCTTTGCACTTGGCAAGAATGTAAACTTGCAACCAAAATAGTTTGCATTAGTCTAACTTGCATTGGTAATAGCTTGCAAGAATATTAGCTTGACTTGATTGGTGAGGTGATCAAAGTGTTCTTCTTCTTCCTCTTGGTAGAAAACCTCTTCCTCTTGATAGTCTCCGGTACTAGCGTCTATAAACGAATACGAGGATACAATCACCAAACAACACTTAAGTAATCTTAATTAGCCTTAATGGCTCACACAATTGATCTAGCCTCACTACTTATCACCTATTCACAATTTATTCTAGGGTTTCTTTATTTACTATTAGGAGAAAATAATTTCCTCTCATTGAATCTTCTTAAGATTTAATTTCTCTTATGAATAATATATGACCTAGGTTGACCAAAGTCAACCTCTTCATACTTATCATTTGAGACAATGATTTAAATGAGGTTCCATACCTCCTGCAATTTAATACTAACATGGTAGTGATTTAATGCCACCAAATAATTCAATATGAGATTACATAGACTATGATCACTACCTCATGTTGAATTATTTGAGAACAAGATTTAGATGAGAGGCATACCTCTCATATGATTTAACACATAGTTGTAATTAATTTAAAAGACTACTATTGAGGTGATTTAGTATTCCTAAATAACCAGGGATGATCCCATGTTGACCAAGGTCAACACTTCACACTTAGTATTTGAGAAAAGTGAGTTAAATGAGATTCATCATCTCATGTGATTTAATTAACCTTTGCAATGATTTAATATCATCAACTAATTTAGTTATGAGTTTTAATTGACCATGGTTTCTACTTCATATTAAATTAGTTGAGACAAGAGTTAAATGAGATCAACACATCTCATATGATTTAATAGATAGGTTTGAACAATTTAAATACTACTTATGAGAATGATGAAATATACTGGCCTCTGAACTCCATGAAGCTTGCCTTCTTCTTCTCTCTCGACTACTAGGGCCGTGCTGACCACCTGAGGTGTGGCTGCAATGTACAAGAGGAGAGGTTCTTTCTCTTTTGGTGCCACCAATATTGGTGGTTGATACGTCCAAAACGTATCTACTTTCCCGAACACTTTTGCTATTGTTTTGCCTCTAATTTGTGTATTTTGGATACAACTAACACGGACTAACGCTGTTTTCAGCAGAACTGCTCTGGTGTCTCGTTTTTGTGCAGAAATCCAACTTTCGGGAAAATCCTCGGAATTCTTGCGAGAAGGCCCTATTTTACCAAAATATTGACGGAGCCGAGAAGGGCAAAGGAGGTGGAGGCCCGAGGGCCCCACACCACATGGCGGCGCGGCCCGGGGGGGCCGCGCGGCCATGTGGTGTGGCTCCCTCGGCCGGCCTCCGACGCCCCCTTCGGACTACTTATTGGTTTCGACCTGAAAACGCACGGGGAGAAGTCGAAGTCGCAAGAAACCCTCCGGAGAGCCGCCACATCGCGAAACTCCGTCGCGGGAGCCGAAGTCTCCGGTTACGGCACTCCGCGGGACGGGGAATTGGAGGAGATCTTCACCGCCATCACCGCCAGCGCCTCTCCATCAACCAGCAATGTTTCCCCCATCCATGTGTGAGTAATTCCCCGGCTGTAGGCTGAAGGGGATGGTAGGGATTGGATGAGATTGGTCATGTAATAGTCATAAGATTGTTAGGGCATAGTGCCTAGTATCCGTAGATGTCACTTTTATGATATTGTTGCAACTTGTTATGCTTAATGCTTGTCACTAGGGCCCGAGTGCCATGATCTCAGATCTGAACATGTTATTGATTCATGAAGATATTCGTTGTTTATGATCTTACCTGCAAGTTGTATACACATGTCGTTGTCCAGGAACCAATGGCCCCGAAGTGACAGAAATCGGGACAACCGGAGGGATGGTAGTGATGTGAGGATCACATGTGTTCATGGAGTGTTAATGCTTTGCTCCGGTACTCTATTAAAAGGAGTACCTTAATATCCGATAGTTTCCCTAGAGGCCCGGCTGCCACTGGCTGGTAGGACGAAAGATGTTGTGCAAGTTTCTCATTGCGAGCACGTACGACTATATATGGAACACATGCCTATTGATTGATTAGTACTTGGATACCGTTTTATTATTATCTGCAAATGCCCATGCTTTGATTTTTACATGAGTTTCTCTCATCCATGCAACGCCCGTTAAATCCGTCCACTGTGCCTACGGTATTTTAATCCTGCTTGTTTACTATAATCACTACTGTTGTCTTTATTTCACCATTCTTTGTTATTTCACTATTTCCACTTGCCATAAAGCTGTTACTCTTGATAAACTCTTGCGAGCAAGTCCGTTTCCAGGTGCAGCTGAATTGACAACTCCGTTGTTAAGGCTTACAAGTATTCTTTGTCTCCCCTTGTGTCGAATCAATAAATTGGGTAATACTTCCCTCGAAGACTATTTGCGATCCCCTATACTTGTGGGTCATCAAGACTATTTTACGGCGCCATTGCCGGGAGCATAGCTTTATTTGGAAGTTCACTTGGATTGATATTGTTCGCTGCAAATTCTCCATTATGGGTAAACCTCGCGATACTAAGATCGCCATATTACCATCCACTACAAGAAAAGGTACAACTGCGAGTACCTCTGTTGCTCTTGATTCACCATCTGTGATTGATAAACTTGTTTCACCGCCACATGCTTCGCGTCTTTGGTACTTCTGCTGAATCTGAAAATTCTCATAATATTGATAATGTTTCTGCTTGTGCTTGATGATAGTGGTTCATTGGGATCTTTTCTAGATGCTACAATTGCTAAGTCTAGACAAATTGAAAATACTTGAAACTCCTAATGAAAATGTTGCTACACCTGTTAATTCACACGAGTCCGTTGAATATTCTAGTGATGATCTTGATGAAGATTATGTAGAGCTTGATGATGATTTTATTGAAAAATGCAATGCTACTACTGATGCAAGAAAAATTAAAAAGTTGCTTGCGAGAACATGCTTCGTTAGATATAAACTATCTCCCGATCCTAAATTTGCCACATCTCCTATAAACATTAGGGATAAAGATTATGATTTTTCTCTTGATTTATCTCATATAGCTATTGTTGAGAAAACACCCTTTTGTGGTACTTGAAAAAGAAAGTCTTTGTTGAACACATGAGCTGAGTTATCTACTCTTAGTGGCTTGTTTTCCGATGATATTAAGATGCGTACTTATTTTGTCGCTAAAATTTTTCCTTTCTCATTAAAGGATGATGCTAAAACTTGGTATAATAATTTGCCTCCTGGTTCTATTAAAAGTCCAAAAGAATTGCTTGATGTTTTCTTCCGCAAATACTTTCCTGCTAGTGCTCAACATGCTGCTTTACAGAGAATTTATAATTTTGACCAGGAAGATGGAGAGAAATTGCCTGAGGCTTGGGCTAGATTTTGTTCTCTTATTAGAGCTCAGCCTGACCATGATTTAGAAAAGCATGATTTACTTGATATATTTTATAGTGGACTAACTATTGAGTCTAGGGCATACCTGGATAGTTGCGCTGGTTGTGTTTTCAGGAAAAGAACTCCAGACGACGCTGAAGAATTATTGGCTAAAATAGGCCGGAATCATGATGATTGGTCTACACCTGAACCAACCCCGACACCGATAGTGAAGAAGAGGGGTATGATTAAATTAAATGATGAAGATATGAGGGAAGCCAAGAAGTCTCTTAAGGAGAAGGGTATTAAACACTGAAGATGTGAAGAATTTACCTCCTATAGAAGATATATGTGAGACAATTCCCCCTTCATCCATGATTGAGGTACACTCGCTTCAACACTTTACTAGGGAAGATATTCCGTATTCAAAATCTCCTGCTCAATGCTTAGATGAATTTGATAATTATATTGTTAAGCAAGAAAACTTTAATATGAGAGTAGAGAATCATTTAATGGAAAATTCTCGAGCTATTAGTGAATTGCATGGTATTGTGGAGAGAACCTCCAATGATGTTAAAATACTTGTTAAACATTTTCAAATGGTTCAAACTCAAATTGATCAACTTACTAAAGTGCAAAATGACTTGTTGGGAAATAATTCTAAAGAAAAACATGCTTGTGAAGTAACAACTAGAGGTGGTGCTTCTACCCGAGATCCTCTATATCCCGAAGGGCATCCCAAAAGAGTTGAACAAGATTCTCAACTAATTAAAACTAGTGCTCCATCTAAGAAAAAGAAAAAGAAACATAAGAATGTTGTAGAATCCTCTCGAACTTGTTAATGATCCTAATAGTATTTCTATTTCCGATCTTTGAAACTGAAAGTGGTAATGAACATGAGGAAGATAATGATAAGAATGATACTCCTGATAAAGAAGAAATTGAAAAAGAACCTGAAAAGCATGCTAAAATTAAAAGTACACTAAAGAAGACTTTATTACTGAGAAGCATGGTAATGAGAGAGAACCTTGGGTTCAAAAGCAAATGCCTTTTCCTGCTAAGAAACTAAAATCAAAGGAGGAGGAACATTATAATAAATTTTGTGATTGGATGAAACCTTTATTTTTGCAAATCCCTTTGACTCGATGCTATTAAATTGCCTCCTTATTCAAAGTATATGAAAGATATTGTTACTAACAAAAGGAAAATCCCCAATGAGGAAATTTCTACTATGCTCGCTAATTACTCCTTCAATTGTAAGATTCCAAAGAAGCTTGGAGACCCAGGTATACCTACTATTCCTTGTTCTATTAAGAATAATTATGTTAGAACTGCTCTATGTGATTTGGGAGCAGGTGTTAGTGTAATGCCTTTTTCTCTTTATAAGAGACTTGATTTAGATAAATTGATACCAACTGATATATCTTTGCAAATGGCTGATAAATCTACCGCTATTCCTGTTGGTTTATGTGAAAATGTTCCTGTTCAAGTTACTCAGCATTGCTTGATATTAACTGATTTCGTTGTGTTGGAAATGCCTGAAGATGATAATATGTCCATTATTCTTGGAAGACCCTTTCTTAATACTGCAGGGGCTGTTATTGATTGCAATAAAGGCATGGTTACTTTCAATGTTGATGATAAGGAACACACTTGTCTATTTTCCCAAGAGGATTGATAAAGTATGTGGAGTCAATACAATTTTTAATGTGAAAACTATCAAAGTGGGATCCATTGATTGTCCTATATATGAGCCTAAAGAAGAATATCAAATTCTTGTGATTGGATCCATATCAATTCAATATAAGGTAACATGATTGATTTGAGGTTTATTTCTTCTTATGTCATATAAAATTTATTTGATAGCAAGACTTGATCAACCTTGTTAACAAGTATATTTTATTGCATAAGAGAGCTAAACAACACTTCTTTCTTTCTTTCTCCCTTCCACCTATTTTACTTGCTGTAGCACTTTTGTTTTGCAATATGCTTTAGTCATTTAAGATTTTAGAAATCATTTTCCTGCGCAGTAATCATTAATTTAATACCCAGAAATGTGCATTTTTCGAAGTTCTCTAAAAATTACAAAAATTACACCGTTGGTCCTATTTTTCGACGAGGCACCGGGAGCACCAGAGGATGACCTGTGGGGCACCGGGGGTGCCACACCATAGGCCGGCGCGGCCGGCAAGGGGCCGCGCCACCATGTGGTGTGGGCCACCCCTTGCCCCACTTCACCATCTCTTCCTCCCGAGCACCTTCTCTCTCCCGAAAAAGCTCGTACCAAGTTTCTCTCACTCGTGTTTCTGCTCAAGAACTCGCGATTTTTCGATCTCCTTGCTCAGCCCAGATTACGTCCGAAATTTGGCACATTTACTCCTTGGTATGTGACTCCTTTGATTGTCCAATTAGAATTTCATTTGGTTGAGTATATCTTGAATATTTTGCTTGCTGTAGATAACATGTTTAGTGAGCTTGCATGCTTGTTCTAAGTGGTAGAAATTAGTTTTGATGCATGTGTAGTACTCTAGCAAGTTCCTATAGTAGTTCCCTTCAATTACACACCTTGAAATCAAATTTTATAATGATTGTTGAAAATTTCAGAAAATGGAAGGAGGTGTGCCCCAATTGAACCAAGAAGAATTGGAAGTCCAGCAAGTTACGAGAGTCAATCGTGAGGAGGGAGTATACCCCTCTTACTACCCATGCGTGGACTTTATGAGAAGTGCGGGGATTTTACAAGATGTTCAAACTCTAATCTCTCGTGCAGGGCTGAGTGGTTTTGTTGAAGGAGAGCCAAGACAATATGCAAAATTAACTATGTCTTTTGTGCAGGACTTCAAGTTCAATTGGTCGCGATCCGACCCCACGGTCCGAGTATAAAATTTACAATAAAGCTGTCAACTTGCCATTTAGTGTTTTTTGTGCAGCAATTGGAGTACCGCAATGGGGATCCTGCGAGAAGATCAGGGGAACACCGCGGGAGCTCTCAGATCTTTATACAAGGATTTGTAATGGGAGGAGCCTCTCCAATGATGGTGGTAAGATTAGTAGCATTCAACATCCAGCCATCCGCTACTTTGCCTATTTCATTACAAAGTGCGTTCTTGCAAGAAGGACTTGGAGGTAAATTATCTTTCCCGAGACTTGGCTTTCTTAGCTGCTTGCTTTGCAACAGGATAGGACTTATAATTTGGGTGCTTTAATAGCTTGTAGACTTGCTACTAACCGTGAGAAAGGAGGAATTTGTGGAGGTCTTATTGCCTCTCGCTTATTAGCTATGCATGGTGTAGGTCCTCACCATTTAGATATTCCGTTTTCTATAGAGAAGCTTGATGTTGTTTCCATGATTAAACATGAATTTATTTCAGATACATCTAACTTGAACAACCTGCATTATAGGATAACTTTATATAAGAAAAATTGGAGTATAACTAAGAAAATTGAAAAACTAGTACGATTGCCTGCACCTGCTTTGTTTAACCTTGATGCCAGGAACGGGTGGTCGATCACAGAAAATGAGCTAAACGCATACATAGAAAGGGAAAGCCGTCGTGCAAGGGAAGATGTGGAGGAGGCCGAGGAGCACCCCGACTCTTCATCCGATGCAGCGAGCTCCTCATATCAACATCATGGGCATGTGGAACCCCCACGATATTCTTCTGCACAGGGGCCCTATTATCACTCCATGTATGATCCACCGGCGTGGAACTCCGACCCTCGTTGGGAATGAACTCCACTTAGGCCAAAAGCCTAAGCTTGGGGAGAGAGTATACCGGCATCACTCATTCTTTGCATATTATGATTGCTGGATACTTGTACATATTTGTTTAGTCTCTAGAGTGGTTTTCTAATGAGAGGAGATGATATTTGGGGAAGTGCTGTCCAAAAACAGATTCTGTGCTGTTACCAAAAAAATTCGTACGCACAGCCAGAACGTTATTTTGAGTTGCCAATTTTTGAACATGTTCCCCAGGTTGTTATCTAACTTTCATTAGTTGAACACTTTTTGGTCTGAGCAATGGAAGATTTTTGTTAAATTCGATTTCTGTACTGCTGTCGGGATTTGGCAGATTTCGTCATCCTGCTTTTACTGTGTTTCTGTTAGTTTGCATTCTTTTGTTTTCGCTTTGTTTCTTTCCTAAAACACAAAAAGACCAAAAATATTTCTGTTGTTTCTCTTCACCATTTATTTATTTGGTTCCTTGCTCTTAGTTTGCTTTATTTGCTATCGTTAGTTTGCTATAAGAAAACCCAAAAGATTTTGCTTTGTTTGCTTGTTTTCTTTCGTGCTTGTTTCTAATTCGAAAACACCAAAAATATTTGCTGTTCTTCTTTGGTTTGTAAAGTTCATCATGAGTTCAATGGTCTTCGGTGGCTGGAGCGTGGTTTTCATTTCATATTATCCAAGTTACACAAGTGAAAAGGCAATAATGACGATCTACGACAATCTGATTGTGGTGAGAGGCTGGTATGAACTCTATTTGCTTTCATATTTGTACATATACTCATCCATATGAGCATGCTTAGTTGGTTCATGTGAGGTATATGTTATTTGAGAAAGTCTAGTAGCTCATGATCTCTCATGTTTAGTTCCAATCTATTAATATGAGTAGCATGTCATGGATGTTTGCTTGCATTGTTTTATTCATAAGTAAGTATGGCATTGTGGTATCCTCCTCTGAATAATTCATTTATATCGACTTGGCACATGCTCACGCATGCATATGACTGAACAAAAAGTCAATTAAGCCTCGATGATTTATATTGCTTCGAGTTCTTGTATCACTTTTATGCTTCCGTTAATTTATTTTGCCGCAAGCATGATTATGACGATTCTTGCTCTCTTGATTTGTCGCTCCCTAGTCTTTTGCTAGCCTTCACTTGTACTGAGCGGTGACGCCGCTCGTGCTTCCAAACACCTGAAAACCAAGTTGTTCCATAAGTGTCCACCATAAATACCTATGCATGGCATTTCAAACCATTCCAAGTAAATTCTCATGCGCTACCTTTAAAAACTTTCAAAATGCTTCTCAATTTGTGTTAATGTTTCATAGCTCATGAGGAAGTATGTGGTGTTTAGCTTTCAACCTTGTCATTTACTTTTGACGGACTCTCATATGGACTAGTGGCACATCCGCTTATCCAATAATTTTGCAAAAAGAGCTGGCAATGGGATTCCCAGTCCCAAATTAATTAACTTAAATAGACACTCCTCCATGGTTTGTGATTGTTGGACGGCACCCGAAGGATTCGGTTAGCCATGGCTTGTGTAAGCAAAGGTTGGGGGAGTGTCATCATCATAATAAAACTTAAATAAAAAGGCACTCCTTCATGGTATGTGATTGTTGGCGGGCACCCGAGGATTCGGTTAGCCATGGTTTGTGAAAGAAAGGTTGGAAGGAGTGCCACCCAAAAATAAATAAAATGGGAGCCGCTCTTGGGAGTCCGGTTGATGAGGTAGTTAGTGTACCCATTACCATTCGTTGACAACAACAAACACCTCTCAAAATAATTTTACTCCTGCTTTACAAATGAAAAGCTCTAGCGCATGTTAATCCCTGCTTCCCTCTGCGAAGGGTCAATCTTTTACTTTTTATGTTGTGTCTCCATTCTTTCTTTGAGCACTATCTTGAGAGCACGACTGTCATTCTTAGTATAATATGCTTGTCTCAAAATATGATTGATTGTGGTATAACTTTGATGCTTTTATCTTTGACAATCACTACTTCTAGTCTTTCTATGAACTCAAGAGGTGCCTCGGCATTTATGTTTTGCCGATCAAATACGAGCAAGCGAGATACCACTTTATCATATTCTCTTATGAACATTGCAATCCTGCTTATATACATGATTCATGGTGCTTATTATTAATTGTTGGTACCTCTCCATGATTGACATAGCTGTTGGATGATCTTATTTGCATGTATCTCATTATGAACTGCTTAAGTATTAGCCATAGCATGAGGATATATACATCATATGAGCAAATGTGTTCGTGAAAGTTCTTTTATCGCTCAGTTGTTAACTGAATTGCTTGAGGACAAGCAATAAGCTAAGCTTGGGGGGAGTTGATACGTCCAAAACGTATCTACTTTCCCGAACACTTTTTCTATTGTTTTGCCTCTAATTTGTGTATTTTGGATACAACTAACACGGACTAACGCTGTTTTCAGCAGAACTGCTCACGGTGTCTCGTTTTTGTGCAGAAATCCAACTTTCGGGAAAATCCTCGGAATTCTTGCAGAAGGCCCTATTTTACCAAAATATTGACGGAGCCAGAAGGGCAAAGGAGGTGGAGGCCCGAGGGCCCCACACCACATGGCGGCGCGGCCCAGGGGGGGCCCGCGCGGCCATGTGGTGTGGCTCCCTCGGCCGGCCTCCGACGCTCCCCTTCGGACTACTTATTGGTTTCGACCTGAAAACGCACGGGGAGAAGTCGAAGTCGCAAGAAACCCTCCAGAGAGCCGCCACATCGCGAAACTCCGTCGCGGGAGCCAGAAGTCTCCGTTCTGGCACTCCGCCGGGACGGGGAATTGGAGGAGATCTTCACCGCCATCACCGCCAACGCCTCTCCATCAACCAGCAATGTTTCCCCCATCCATGTGTGAGTAATTCCCCCGCTGTAGGCTGAAGGGGATGGTAGGGATTGGATGAGATTGGTCATGTAATAGTCATAAGATTGTTAGGGCATAGTGCCTAGTATCCAGTAGATGTCACTTTTATGATATTGTTGCAACTTGTTATGCTTAATGCTTGTCACTAGGGCCCGAGTGCCATGATCTCAGATCTGAACATGTTATTGATTCATGAAGATATTCGTTGTTTATGATCTTACCCGCAAGTTGTATACACATGTCGTTGTCCGGAACCAATGGCCCCGAAGTGACGAAATCGGGACAACCGGAGGGGATGGTAGTGATGTGAGGATCACATGTGTTCACGGAGTGTTAATGCTTTGCTCCGGTACTCTATTAAAAGGAGTACCTTAATATCCGATAGTTTCCCTAGAGGCCCGGCTGCCACCGGCTGGTAGGACAGAAGATGTTGTGCAAGTTTCTCATTGCGAGCACGTACGACTATATATGGAACACATGCCTATTGATTGATTAGTACTTGGATACCGTTTTATTATTATCTGCAAATGCCCATGCTTTGATTGTTACATGAGTTTCTCTCATCCATGCAACGCCCGTTAAATCCGTCCCTGTGCCTACAATATTTTAATCCTGCTGTTTACTATAATCACTACTGCTGTCTTTATTTCACCGCTGCTCGTTATTTCACTATTTCCACTCGCCATAAAGCTGTTACTACTGATAAACTCTTGCGAGCAAGTCTGTTTCCAGGTGCAGCTGAATTGACAACTCCATTGTTAAGGCTTACAAGTATTCTTTGTCTCCCCTTGTGTCGAATCAATAAATTGGGTAATACTTCCCTCGAAGACTGTTGCGATCCCCTATACTTGTGGGTCATCAGTGGTGTCGAAATTGTTCGCTTGAGGTTCTCAAAGGCTCTGTCTGCTTCCTCGTTCCATTGAAATTTTTCCCCTTGCTTGATCAATGCATAGAACGGCAGTGCCTTTTCTCCTAGCCTGGCGACGAATCTGCTTAAAGCTGCGACTCGCCCCGTTAACTGTTGTATTTCTTTCAGCTTTGTTGGCTTTCTCATAGTAACGATGGCCTGTATTTTTTCGGGATTAGCTTCAATCCCCCTTGCTGATACTAAGAACCCGAGGAGTTCTCCTGCAGGAACTCCAAAAGAGCATTTTGTCGGGTTCAGCTTGAGACAGAACTTGTCAAGGTTGTCGAAGGTTTCCTTCAAGTCTTCGATCAAAGTCGACCCTTTCTTTGATGTTATTACGACATCGTCGATGTAGACTTGTACATTTTTTCCAATCTGTGTTGCTAGGCACTTCTGCATCATCCGCTGATATGTTGCTCCCGCGTTTTTCAGACCAAAGGGCATTGTTTTGTAGCAAAACACGCCATAAGGTGTGATGAACGCTGTCTTAGCTTCATCTTCTTCTTTTAATCTGATCTGGTTATAACCAGAATATGCGTCCAAGAAGGAAAGACGTTCGCATCCTGCCGTGGAGTCAATGATTTGATCGATCCTTGGGAGGGGAAAGTGATCCTTGGGACAATGTTTATTGAGGCACGTGAAGTCGACGCACATGCGAAGGACTATTGTGTGTTTCTTCGGCACCATCACTGGGTTAGCTACCCATGTGGCTTCTGTAGATATTTCTCTGATGAAACCAGCGTCTTTGAGTCGATCTATCTCTGATAACATTGCTTTGCGGCTAGGTTCCGAAAAGCGTCGTAAAGGCTGCTTGACTGGTCTTGCGAGAGGATCCAAATTGAGGTGGTGCTCGGCGAGTTCCCTGGGTACTCCTGGCATGTCAGCTGGACACCATGCGAAGATTTTCCAGTGCTCACGGAGGAACTCGACGAGCGCGCTTTCCTATGCGACATCCATGTTTGCGGCAATGGACGTCGTTTTATTTGGATCTGTCGGGTGGATCTGTACCTCTTTTGAATCCTTGGTTGTATTGAAAGTTGGCTCCTTAGAAGATCTCCCTACCTCTGGCAGCACATCATAATCAGTGAACCTTGGCGCCGCATACTCTGCTTGCATCCCGAAAGTTTCTGATAGTCGATGAAAATCCTTGTCGCATTTATCGGATAACGCGAAACTTCCTTTGATTGTGATAGGTCCCTTGGGCCCAGGCAACCTCCACAACAGATATGTATAATGCGGCACTGCCATGAACCTAGCATACGCTGGTCGTCCCAACAGAGCGTGATATTGCGACGGGAAATCCACAACTTCGAACTCCAAATTCTCTATCCTGTAGTTTTCTCGGGTTCCAAACTGAACGTCGAGGTTGATCTTGCCCAATGGGTAACTTGGCTTCTCTGGTGTGATCCCATGGAAACGTGTGTCAGTTGGTTTCAGATTTGCTAGGGATATGTTCATCTTCCTCAATGTATCTGCATACATGAGGTTTAAGCTGCTGCCGCCATCTATGAAAACTCTCGATACGTCGAAACCAGCGATTACTACGGGTAAGATGAGTGCTGATTGTCCTGGTCGAGGAACTTGCTGCGGATGGTCTGCGATTGTGAAGCCGATGTCTTGCCCCGACCAATTTAGGTACTCGACTGTTGGTGGAGGCATCTTTTCTGCCATGAACACTTGTCGCGAGATTACCTTCTGCGCCCTGTTTGATGGCCTGGCTTTCTGAATCATCGAGACCGCACCGTTAGAGTTGGGGTCAACATATGGAGGTGGATGTGGTGTTGCCGCAATTCTAAGCTGGTGTCGATTTTCTTCGGTAATTGCGGGAGGAGGTGGAAGGTGAATCTCGCTCCTTGGCTCCCGAGGATTTCTGTTATTTGCTTGGGCATTTGCAATTCCTGCGGCTCGCAGCATTGCTTGAAAGTTTCGGCAATCTTTCTGGAGGTGCCCTGACTGCCTCTTTCCATTGTTGTCAAGATAAAAATGCATCTGGCACGGGCCGTTCATCATCTCTTCGGGGGACACATAAGGTCTTTGAATCCTTGGTCCACTATTTTGCCTGTTGCCACGAAAATCACCTCTATTGTCACCTTGTTGCTCGTTGCTCCTTTGATAATCATCTCGACTATTTCCTCCAGGATTTCCTCGAAAACCAGCCGATATATGGCCGGGAGCATCGTTGTTGTAGAACTGGCGAGAAAATCGCCTTCTATTTTGATAATTTCGACCACGATCCTCTTCTCGGCGACCTCGTGTCGCTTATTGTATATTGCGTCTTCTCCATCTGCCCATTTGTTGGCTATCTCCATGAGTGCTGATATGGTCTTAGGGTTAGTTCTCCCTAAGTCCTCGATGAAATCTGCTCGGCGAACTCCTGCCACGAACGCATCTATTGCCCTCTCGTCAGATATATCCTCTGCCGAGTTCTTTATGATGTTCCATCGCTGTATATACTTCCTCATCGACTCGTCGTGTTTTTGTCGGCATGCCCTCAGCTCTTCCAACGATGCAGGTTTCTTGCACGTGGATCGGAAGTTTTTCACGAAGATGTCCTCAAAGGTATCCCAGCTGTCGATGGAATTTAAGGGGAGTTTCTTTATCCAAGATCTCGCGGCACCACTCAGGTGAACTTGGATACTTTGCATAGCTGTTGCTCTGGTTCCTCCTACCAGTTTTACCATCTCGAGATAATCCACGAGCCAATCCTCGGGATCTTGCAGGCCGTCGAACTTCTTGAAATTCTCAGGTAACTTGAACCCTTTCGGTACTCGAGTTTTTCGAACTCTTCTCGTAAAGCATGGGAGCCCACACATATCTTCGTCGGCAAGCTCTGGCGAGTGCAGACACTCCCTTCTTTCTTGTCGCGCTCTGTCCACCCTTACTTGGACTGCTGTGTCTCTTGCCCCACTTGTTCTTGGTGGGTCTTGAACTGCTGCGGTGGGTCGTGGACTATTTTGTCTAGGATTATCTTCGGGAGGCGTTGTTGCAAACGCTGTTCCCATAACTCCTACTCCAGCCATCGCCATATTGAACAATGGTTCTCTCGGGTCCCCAGGAGGTGGTCTGGACGCAAGGATATACGCTTGTGTTGCCATGTAACCTGCCTCTGGCGTTTTTGGGATGATATTTCCCCTTTCATCGATCGACATAAAGGACATGTCGAGATTTTGGATTATACTTCCTCTTTCTGCTTCGGGTATGTTTTGCAGCCGAGACATTGCTCTCCTCCGAGCTTCTCTGTGACTATCTCCCGTAGTTCCTGAAAGGCGACTTAACTCTGCTCGGCGTCTGCTTGATGCAGAAGCTGCTTCTTTCCTCCTATTCAGGGATGCTGTCTGTTTTTCCAACTCTCTGCTTACTCGAGCAAGTCTATATTGATATGCTTGAAGTTCTTGTACAGTAGCAGTGGTGGTCATAGGTTCTGAACCATCCATGGCTTTCGCAGCCCTATCCCACGCTTCTTGCGGGAGCTGTACTCTTGCGCGAGTTGAGGATCCGGCATATTTAGTGCCTAAGCCATGTCTGAGATCAGCGGGATCGACGTATGGATTTCCCAATTCGTCGAAAGCCTCTGACGTTTGCGGTTCTGATGTACCTGCCCCTTCTATCACATAAATCTGATGATATTTTGCGCATTGATTTTTATCAGGATTGGTGACACCATCATATAGAGTGGTGAAGACCTTTCCGATGGCAGCAGACTTGTCGATGAAGTTGAAGTCTGTCGACGCTGTCGGAGTCGCTGCTTATAAAGGAGTCCGCAGACGACTCGAAAGATGTGTTGCTGAAGATCTTGGCGAGCTTTCCGCTTGCCTTGTTGTCGACGAAGTATGGCGACGAAAACTCCTCGTCACTCGACGAAAAGTTAAAATCGACCGCTGAAAATTCCGACGAGATCGGAACTTCGAGACGGTAGGATCCTTCCTTGTTGACGCCAAATCGGAATTTTCCGAACGTCATGATGATGGGCTCCTCCAGATAGGCACATGCATCCATACGGGAGGGCGGGTGAGGAATAAAATTGAATAGATCAGTTTTTCCCTTGTTACCTCGATCCATCGCGTTGCTTGCTGTTGACGATGTCGAAGATCCTGAACGTGCCATCGAGATCAGCTCCTTGCAACCTCTAATTCCCACAGACGGCGCCAATTGACAAAGGATTAACTTGTCAATGCCTACAGATTGTAGACTAGGGTTTTGCTAGAAGTAGAGGGCAAGTAGATCTCGAAGGTTTAGGCGAAAAGTACTCGACGATTACGAAAACTAAGGTTATGTTGACAATAGATTCGATCCTTTCTTTGTCCCTCGACTCCCCCTTATATAGGAGGTGGAGCCGAGGGTTTTCGTTTTGTACAAGTTACAGAGTCCGGGACGATTTCTAACTCATCCCGCCAGATTACAAATAACACTTCCTATTACAACTCTAGCTTTCCTTAATGTATCTTGGGCTCCCGAATCTTCTTATTCTTCGGATAGTGGGCTTTCAGTAAACTCCGGGTACCATCTTTGGCAGGCCCATTTGGGATGCCTATGTCAACCAGGGATGATCCCATGTTGACCAAGGTCAACACTTCACACTTAGTATTTGAGAAAAGTGAGTTAAATGAGATTCATCATCTCATGTGATTTAATTAACCTTTGCAATGATTTAATATCATCAACTAATTTAGTTATGAGTTTTAATTGACCATGGTTTCTACTTCATATTAAATTAGTTGAGACAAGAGTTAAATGAGATCAACACATCTCATATGATTTAATAGATAGGTTTGAACAATTTAAATACTACTTATGAGAATGATTTAATATTTTCAAATAGGAACATATGGGTCATTAATACATGTGTTATCAATTCTCATTGAACCATTTTGGAGTAATGATTTAAGTGAGAAGCTATACCTCATATAATTTAAAACTATCATCTAAATGATTTAAAATCTCTAAGTAACCAAGCATGAGGCTCATTAGACCAAGGTCAGTACCTCTAGTTGAATTACTTAGGATCACCATTTAAATGAGAGAGAAGCCCCCATACTATTTAAATAAGTTTATGTGTATGTATTAAATGGGCTAGAAATGGCTCCATAGCCATTATTTGACTCTAGTCCATGATCATGCAAAACAACTATGCTATATTTTTGCATAAACAATTAGAATATGTCAAATGTGATTTATTAGAGTTGGAATCAACTTAAAATCATTTATAGATAATTTTTAATATTTATTTGAATTCAGAAAAGGCCCTGCCTTGTTATTTTTATCATTTGAATTTAATTACGAATTTGGACATGAGGCCAGTGGCATTGTTTAGATAATTTCATGAGCTTTCCGAATATATAAAATTTGCTAGATGTGGTTTGGTAGATTTCAAACTATTCAAAAATTACTAAAGCATCTGCAGGGTTTTTAGAATAATTATTAAATCTAGATTTGAATCTGTGGGCTAGGCGGGAAAGCAAATGGGCCGAAACGAGAGGAGAGGGACTGGGCTGGCCCAACTAGCGCTGACCACGCCGCGGGCCGCCTGACATGGGGTCCCACGCGTCAGTGACTTACCTCAACCGAAGCGGTACACGTGAGGGATGGCCGTCGGATCAGGAGAGGATCGCACGGCCGTGGTTCGTCGTTGTCGACGGGGGAGGGGGACATGCTGCGACGGCTTGGTAGGGGGTCGGCGGCTTGACGGAGCTCCGGCGAGGGGCGGCGCAGGGGCTAGATGACGTTGTCGACGACGAGGAATCGAAGGGTACCGGTGGCGGAGCTTGAGGTGGCCTATATCAATGGATTGATCTGTGGCGGCTTGCGGGTCTCCGGCGAGAAATTGGACGGCTACCGGCAGCAATGTGTAGTGGAGAGGAGCGGAGGAGGTCGAGGAGAGGTAGGGGAGCAGATGGTGTGAAGGAAGAAGGGGCGGAGGAGCGCTATTTATAGGAGGGTGAGGAGGCCGGCGGGTGCTGTGAAGGGGCAGGCATGGCGCGGCGTCTCCAGCGATCAAAGGGGCAAGCTAGGGGGCGCGCGAGGTAGGCGGTGACTAGGCGGAGCTAACGCGCGTGATGGCGCAGCAAGGGGAGGACGAGGAGTACGGCGACGCTCGAGTGTTCGCGGTACGGGAGCGGCAGAACATCGATCATGGCGACGGCTAGGGTGCACGCGCAGGCATTCGAGCATGTCTAGGGTGTAGCTGGTGGTGCGGTGCTCACGCGTGCCAAGTGAGAGAGGGAGAGGAGGGCTGAGGCGACCGTGCGATGGCGTGCTCTGGCGCGTCCAGGGCGTCGTCTGGGCGCGCTCACCGCGTGCCTGGCACGTTTCTGGCGCGTCTGGGCACGGCTCGTGTGGCCAATGCCTTGCGTGTCTTTAGCCAGGGATGGTACCAGTAGGTTCATGGAGGAGTGGACTACCTAGTTGACATGGTACAAGGGGCCAGAGGGGAAGAATAACCATGAGTGGCATGGTGAGTTTCTCATAGCCGGCATGGTACAATGGTGATCATTTCTTGGCTTTAATCGACCAACCCAGTACATGGCTTGATGTAGGAGAGGTACCAATAGGTTGATGATCACCATTCAAAAGGGGTTTAGGCAAAAATCTGGTGGGTAAAAGGGTGTGTGCCAAAATACAGTTCATGCCTGCCAAGTGTTTGACAAAATGGCCGCATGAGAATTTTTGTTGAATTTTGCAATTCTTTTTGGTGGAGCTCAATTATATAAGTAAAGAGAAAGAATGGTGGTGGTGGTGTCCAATTTGGCAAAGGCTTGTGAGATTTCAAATTTGAGGTTGATCTTCACTTTGCTTCACATACACTATTTGCCACATTCATACTGGTCAACCTAGTCAATTCTAGCCATGGTGGTCAACATGAAAGTTACTCACCTTGACCTGGTCTTGGATGACATGGCTTTGGTTGACCAAGTTTAGTTTAAGAATTGAGAAAAACATAGGGGTAAAGTAGTGAAGAAATTATTTTTGGGCCATATGACCATTATCATATGTATGAAGAAATCTTGATTTCTTTGGGTTTGATTCTTGATCCAAGGATGCATTTGTGTTAGTTTATCATATTAAAGTATTTTACAAGCAAGAGGGCAATCAATTTTGGCCTAGGTTGAAGAGTTGCAATTTGGCATATTGTGTATGTGAGTGAAATTGGGATTTTTCTCCCTATTTACTTTCTCTTCATTGAATTTGACTTTTGTTGACTCTAAGATGATTCTTATTAGTTTAGAAACATTTCCAAACCATTGAATCCATTTATAAAGGTCTTGTTCCAAGATTTGCAAAAATGGCCATAACACATAAAGATGATGTGTCAAGTTTTATTATTTTTGTAAATGGTTCCCCTTGATCTACTTGGGCATGGGTTAGGGTCAATTTAGGGTTATATTAGGTTTGGAGAAGGTTTCATATCATTTGGTCAAGGTTTAAAGGCATAGGTCAAGGTTTGGTGAAATGGGTATGTGCCACATATGCCTCTATGCATATGGTGCATTTGATTTTTGATTTGACTTTGCTTGACCCAAATGGGGTTGTTGAGTGTTGAAATGGTATATGGAAGTGATCCAACCATTCATAACAAGTCCTAGGGTCAAGCTTCTCAAATTCACAAATTTGCTATTTCACTCTCATATGCCTCTATGGCATTTTTAGTTTCTTTTTATTTTTCTTGGGAAACAACTTGGATTTGGTTTGATAAGCCTTTGGTAAGGTGTATGAAGGTTTTCAAAACCTTTAAGCAAGGTAGAAAAGCTTAGGGTAAGGATTTATAGGAATAGCCATAGGCACATATGCCTTTTTCTTACTTAACTTTCTTTTATTTTATTTTAACTTGGATGATGAAAGGAGGGGTGGGGTTTAGGGTTTAAAATTATTTCAAATACTAAAAACAAGCAATCATGGCAATAGCACAAGAATTAAGCAAGATCACTATGTATCAAACTTAATTTAATAAAAGTTTTTGTTGGTTCCAAAATTTGGAACTAGGGAAATTTATTTATTTTGTTTTGAATTTCTGGGATGTTACACCTGCGGCCTGAAGCTTGTGGTGGCTGCACCGGTGGAAGCGACGGAGACAGCGGCCCAAGATTGGGGATCCTGTGGCCTGAAGCTTGTGGTGGCTGCACCGGTGGAAGCGACGGAGACGGCGGCCCAAGATTGGGAATCCTGCGGCCTGAAGCTTGTGGTGGCTGCACCGGTGGAAGCGACGGAGACGGCGGCCCAAGATTGGGGATCCTGCGGCGTGACGATGGTGGTGGCTGCAACGGTGGCTCTAGTGGCTTGCGACGGAGAGAAAGACCAGAGGAGAACGGCCATTGCGGATGAGAGGAATCCATTGCGAGGGAGAAAGGCGGCGGCGGCGGCAGGAGGAAGAAGAAAGCTAGGGTTTTTTTTGGTCGAAAGGGAGGACGCGGTGGAGGAAGAAAGATATTTAAGTGACGCGGTGGGAGGACGGAAGTGTTGAAGTGAAGAGGTGGAAGGGCCTTTTTGAAAAATGAACCACTATATACTGCCTCTTCCTCTCCGCCCGGACACTTATCCGTTCATTTCCTTCCCCCGAGCTAGGGTTTTCCACTGAGCAGACACTGAGCAGACGGATCTGCCGTCGACCACATCGAATCCCGTCGGAGACCACGCCGGCGAACACGTCGGCGACAACGCCGGCAACAGCAACAACAAAGGTATAACCAAATCTTGGACATTCCAAATCTTGTTCACCGGTCAATCTTTGATCCCCAATCGAAAATCTTGTCCACCATTCCAAATCTTGAGCTAGTACTTCGATCTAGTCGGTAAAAGCTTTGATCCGCGTGTGAAACCATTCGTCGTCTAGATCTGCAACAGATACAGGGGAGAGGGCCTAGGTTTAGGTCCCATGGGTAGCAGATGTGCTCCGAGCTTCTGTTGATGGTGTTGTTGGGTAGCGGATGTGGTCAGTGTTTGTGGTTGTGGTCCTATCTGAGGAAATAGTATTAGAAAATAGTACATGAAAATGTAGTCTGGTTGGTTTATTAGCTCCTATTGTCTGGTTGGTTTAGCTCCTATTGTAGTCTGGTTGATTTATTAGCTCCTATTGTTGGATTGAACAACTATTATTAGCTCCTATTGTCTGGTTGGTTTAGCTACCAGTCTTAGAAAAAAGTACATGAAAATGTAGCCCAACCTTCTAGATGCCCTACTATCTTCAGTTAAAATGCATTACTGTCTGTCAGTATTCATATTATTTTTTATTTAGTTGATGAGTTTAAGTTAAAATGCATTACTTTGATATTAATTTGATTTAGTTGGGGAGGTAACACAAATATAGTAACTTTTATTGTATGTCTTCATATTATTAATGCTCTACTATCTTCATATTATTGATTGCCCTACTGTCTTCAGTTAAAATGCATTACTGTCTGTCAGTATTCATATTATTTTTTATTTAGTTGATGAGTTTAAGTTAAAATGCATTACTTTGATATTAATTTGATTTAGTTGGGGAGGCAACAAAAATATAGTAACTTTTATTGTATGTCTTCATATTATTAATGCTCTACTATCTTCATATTATTGATTGCCTACTAATATTATAACTTGAACCTTATAGATGGGATCCACTAAAGACCATCCAATAGAAATTGACAGCTCTGACAGTACTGGTCCAAGCATGTTCAGTTCTTCAAGCTCTGACAGTGATGGCATGTCTGAATGTGACATGTCTGAATGTGACTATCATTCCAATGTGGTCTTCAGAGGTATTAACATGCATTTGATTCTTTCTTCATCCTGTTGGTTAACATCATCTCTAGTCTAATGTTGTTATTTATTTATTTATACTAATGTAGGCTTCCATTACTTAACAATGAAATTTCTCTTTGTTACAACTAGGGCCACTGGTGAGTGGGAGACAAGATTTTGATGAGCACTGCATGTTTGGAAATGACATCACTACAAGAAAAGTTCTGATAGACAACGTCCCAAAATCGTCAACTAAGGGGCATTTTTCGTCGCCTATGGGCCTAACCCGACGATATGGGTTCCGTTGTCGAAACTGCGTCAGGCAAAGTCCAACGACGATTTTTTCGGGTCCGTCG